>NC_041695.1:435000-622500 GCF_900097015.1 Plasmodium sp. gorilla clade G2
TATTATTATTTAAAGTATCATATATTTTTTTTTTTTTTTTTCTTAATTTCCTAATATATTTAATATGACATAAAAATTATATAATACTCACGATATTGTAAATATGATGGTACATATAAATAAAATTATCACATATAAAAAAAAATATATATATATATATAAAATATATATTTCTAATATGTTTGTTACTACATTATATATATGTAACTATATATTATAATATGTTATATTTATATATACATATAATATATATATTATTTTTTTTTTTATGTGTACATTTTAATTTTTTTTTTTTTTTTTTTAAAGTTGCACACACAAAAATGAAAAGTATTAATATATATACATACATATATATAATATAATATATATATAAAGGAACGTTCTTAATTTATTTTTTATTATTTTCTTCTTCTTAAGAAAATAAAGACTAAATAAAAATAATATAAAATTAAAGATATATAATATACTACTAATCTTTTAAAATATTGAAAAAGTATGTAAATATAATTACCTGTATCTTTAAATAACATAAGAACACACTATTATATATGTATGAACTTATAAACATATTCTTATAAATTTATATATGAGAATAATATACAAGTGTATTAAAAAGACCTATCATACATTATATCATATAAATAAATAAATATATATATATTATATATCTTTATGCTTATATGACAAAATTAAAAAAAAAAAAAAAAATGTTTTATAAATATATATGAAAAACATATAACAGATAAGAATAACTCTTTATAACGCTACTGTTTTTTTTTTTTTTTTTTTTTTTTTTTTTTTAAATAAAATCAAAGTATATTATTTATTATATATCACCATTTTAATGGTAACAATGGACAGTCATTTATAATCTTATTTAAACTCACACATTTATAAAATATATATATAAAGATTGTTATATGTGTATAATATTTATATAACCATTTATAGTAATTCCTTAAGAATATAGAAAAAAAAGAAAAACTTTATTTTTTTCACATGTATATATATATAAAAAATATATAATATCCTTTCTTTTCATATCCCCTATAAAGAAGGAACTGTATATTTCCTTGAACCATTTAATTTTTATAAAACTGTAAAAATAAAATAAAATAAAAATAAAATCTTATATATAATATTATTACAATGAACAAAATTAAAACAATCTACATTCTTTCTTCTTTTAATGATCCACCTTAAAACTGAATTTTATGAATATTTTATTATCATGTCATTTAAAAAAATTAAAAAAAAAAAAGATAGATAGATAAATAAATAAATAATAAACAAATTATATATAATAAAATATAAACTACATAATATAAATGATTAAAAAAAAATATATATATATATATATTATATATATATATATATATTTATTTATTATATAATACTTTTATTTTCTCTTTCATGTATATAAAAAACTATACTAGGATAATTTAAAAAAAAAAAAAAAAAAAAAAAAAAAATTAAAATAATATAATATAATATAATATAATACTTTATTATAATAAATGATTAACTTTTTTATTATATATAATAAGAATATTTCGGTCGTATTTTTCTCCTTGACCTTTTTTTTTATTTTTATTTTTTTTTTTTTATAAATTAAAAATATAGGAATGAAACATTTAATGGTTATTTTTTTTGGAAGTTCCATAAGTTGTTGATAATATTTTAATATACTATACTTTACATTTTTAAAAATCAAAATAATATAATAACCTAAAAATAAATAAACATAAATATATACATACATATATATATTTTATATACTTATTACCATTTCGTTTCTGCTTCAAATTATCATATTACCTTTTTTATATAAACATGAAAAATGTAAAGGATAAAACGATAATTTCCCTTTTTATGTACAGTATTTCTACGACCGCTATAGTTTATCAGAATTATATTTTCATATCTAATTTATTAAAGAATTATCGAGCATTTGAATGGTTGTGCATAAAAAATGAAGATGATAATATTATTAATGATGATTTCTTTGTATGCAATGAACAAGAAAATTATGTTCAATATTTATTAATTCTAGGATTTATTATTCAATTTTTATCAGGATCTATAGGAAGTGTATTAATAAAAATATTTTCTAAAAAAATTATAGCACAAACAGCATTTGTTTTCTTATTCTTCGGTTGGATTATACTAGGAACTGCTTTATCTTATTCAAAATATTATGTTGATAATAATATAAAGAATAAAATACCATTGGTCAGTTTTTTCTTAAACTTGTCTTTTATCTTTTTTGGAATAGGATCAGATAATTCTTACCTTCCAATTATTTATTATATTAATGACAGATATCCTGTAGAAGATATCAATAAAAATTTATATACAATTGAAAATAATAATAATAATAATAAATTACAAAAATTAAAATATATCCTAAAAAATAAAAATTATATACTAATCAGTACTATGTCATCACTAGCTGTTCTAAGCTTGTTTGTAGGAAATGTCATAAATATTACTTTAAAATATCTACACTTTCAAAATAATGTTATAATTGTCATTTTAACTTACCTTGCATTGTGCGTAATTCCTGCCTTTTTCATAGCAAACTTTCTTGATTACAATCCTAATATGAATAAAAATGATAATCAACTTGTATCAGAGGATAACATACAAACTGAGGAAGATAAAAATAAAATAAATTATATCAACAGTGTGAATCATATAAATAATATAAATGATGGAATTAATTCAAATAATATAAATGATGGAATTAATTCAAATAATATAAATGATGCTATTATTTCAAATAATTCATATAATTCTATTAATGTGCAACATATGAAACAAAACACTCATAATAACTTTAATCATACCGAACATGTTAATGAAAAAACACTTCTTAAAAATGACCTGAACAATTCAGGTGAAAAAAATGTACAGGCAGCTAGCCAAAATGTTGTTGTAGTGAATATGGGAAAGGATGAAATATATGAGCAAAATGAGAAAAGAAGAGTAAAATTATTTAATTTAAACGATGTAGATTTTGGTTTATTAAAGAATCAGATCAAATCATCATTATATATATTTATTGTAGTTGAATTTTTTTTGATAACATTCAGTGTATGTTATTTTATGTTTTCATTATTTGACATATATGAAAATAATGTATTTGGTGATACCTTGAATATATATTCTTTAATATTACCATCTAGTTTTATATTTACCTTAATATTTGGCATAATAGCGGATGTAATAAATATATCAAATTTTATAAGTTTCAATTTAATATTAGGAATATTTGTATATATCCTTATATATTTTTATTATACAACAACAAATGTAACAATTGGATATATATCTTTAGTTCTATATTTTTTTCATCAGAGTTTTTTTGCGAATCATATGTATATGTACATGTCTACTATATTTAAGCAAGATAATTTCTCAATTCTTATTGGCATAATAAATACATTTGCCTCATTAGCATTTTTTATGTCATATAAAATACATGAGTTTATAAAAATGAAGAATAAAAATAGTGTATATCCAAAGGCAATAGCTCAAGGGCTTTTTATATCTTATGTTGTTATTTTTTTTACGCACATATTTTATATTAAAAGAAAAATGCGTTATCACATTATCTCTGGTACTTTTTCAAAGTAGGGTCACCACTACATATATATATATATATATATATTATTTATTTTTATATTTATATTTATTTAATTTTTTTTTTTTTTTTTTTGAAAACAACTTTTTCATTTATGTGACAGGGGAATTTTCTATTCTTACGTGCCTCTATATATATGAATAACTTTTAATATATTTTGTTTTATTGTAATTATATATATATATATATATAAAACATTTTTTTTAATTTATTAAATTATAACATATAGAAAATATTACTATTATTATTATATATATATATATATATTTATATTTATTTATTTATTTTTATTTTATTTTATTTTTATTGTTGAAAGAAAAAATGGATTCTCCTAGATATGCGAGCATGGTCTAGTGGCTATGACGTTCGCCTCACACGCGAAAGATCCCGAGTTCGATCCTCGGTGCTCGTATTTTAAATAAATAAATTTAAAAAATCATAAGAAAAAATAAAAATTATAATATATAAAATTATAAAAGTTAATGTGATGTAATTATTAAAATAAAAATAATAAGAGAAAAAAGAAAAAAACGTGTTTTCAAATGGGGAATTTATATATAATAAAAAATATATTATATATTAATTTTTTATTTTTTATGTGAGAAAAAATAATATTATTATTTAATATGATTATAAATGATCTTGTGTTTTCTTCTTAAGGGATATAGTTTGTAAAGGTTTCTATCTAATATATATGCCCTTAAATGGTACCAATATAAATATATATATAATTATATATATATATTAATATATATATAATTTATTACCTATTAAACATATGAGGAACCTAAAAAGAATAACAATAAAAATAAAAATTGTGTTAACATATTATTATATTATTATATCTGAAAAGGTTTATATTATTTTATAAAATAAGAACTTAATATTTTTTTTTAAATATGTAAATAAAATAAATGACAATATAATATCTTTTTTTGTTTTTTATTAGTTGGTCCCAGGCGGTCTCGAACCGCCGACCTTACGGTTATTAGCCGTACGCTCTAACCAACTGAGCTATAGGACCTCTATTAATGTTATTCAATTAAATAAGTATTATTAAAAATAAAAAATTAAAAATTAAAAATATTACAAAATGATTCTTACGTATATCATTTTTACCTTTTATTTTCCCTACCCATCAAAAAAAATACTATTATAAATATATATTAATATATATATATATATGTACACAAAAAAAAAAATTTTGTTACATATGATTATTTGTACTTTATTATTAATATAATATAATAAATATATATATATACCCATAATTTTATATTCATTTTGAAAAAATATATAATTTTTTTTTTTTTTTTTTTTTTTTTTTAAATTTATAATTAAATTGGGACACTTTATCACAATTTCATGTTATTTATAGGGAATATTATTTTGTTAAATATTTTCTTATTATAACTTTTAAAGATTTTTTTTTTTTTTTTTTAATCTTTTCTTTATATAAGATAATGATTTATATGTATGATGTTACGAGGCACGAAAAGAAATTCGACATAATAAATATATATACATATATATATACATATATATATATATATATATATATATAATATATGTATGTATTTATAGTTATGTAATAATTTTTCTTTTTTCTTTTTTCTTCTTTTTATTACTAGCTTCTTTGAAAAAATTATATATACATTATTTATATGCTCAGTAATATATAAGACACTTTTCTATTCCTTTTAAAATATAAAATTATAAAGAACCTTTTTAATATTTTAAAAATATTTATTAATTGATAAATTTACACCTGAATACCATTATTTCTCATTTCTCTAACTTTTAAAAGAAACAAAATAATAAGAATAAATTTTAAAAGGCATTATAAAAAAAAAAAAAAATACTAACAGGGAAATAATATATATTTCATATAGTTTTTTTAAAAAACAATTATGTGCACAATTGTATTATATATATATATTATATAATAGTTGTCTATATATATATATATATTTATTATATTATATCTATTTTTTAAAAGAGAATTCATGAAAATTTAAAAATTACCCACAACACTTTAATACTATAACTTATATAATTTTATTTTAATTTTTTTATAAACCCATATCCATTATTTAAAATATATAAATTGAACAATTCTTTTTTTATATTTACAAAAAAGAGAAAAAAAAAAAAAGAATTCTATAATACTTTTTTATTTTAAATTATATTTTTTCTACCTATATTTTTTAAGTTTTTACAAAACAGCATAATGTTATATAAAAATAAAGGAACATTTTTTTAAAAAGGAAAAATAATTTTCTTTTTTAATATTTATATTAATAATGTTATAAATAAAAATTTTATTTATAAATTTAATAATTACATGTTTTGAAAAAGAAAATAATAAAGTATGTTTTTTTTTTTTTAATGTATATAATTTTTTTATTATATATTATATATATATATATATATATATATATATATTTCTTCAAAATATATAATTAAAAAAAAAAAAAAAAAAATCCTCTAAATTTTCACATTGTAAAGGAAATATATTATTTATTAAAAAATATATATATATATTAATATTATTTATAATAATATATTATATATATAATATTATTATATATATATATATATATATATATTTTATATGCATCGATGTTAAGGTGATAAGTGGATGGTAATATTTTTTATTACCCTTTTAAAAATTCATTTTATATATTGATAAAAATATATAATAATAAAGAGCCAAGTAATAATATGAATAAATATATTATAAAATATATAATGTTTTTTTCTGTAAAAACAAAAAGTATCATAAAAATAAAATCCATACATATATAATATATAATATATTCTTATATCAACACTATTGTATTTATATATATATTATATTATAGTAAATATTTTTTACTTATAAATAAATAAATATATATATACATACATATATATATAATCACATATTATATTTAAATTTCATTTATTTATTTATATATATATAATAATAATATAATAACAAAATACCCAATTTTGAAACTTTATAAAAAATTATTAAAAAAAAAAAAAAAAAAAAAATTGTGTCACAAAAATAAAAAAAAATATTATTCAATTTTAATAAAAGGAAAATTTTTTGTTTTTTTTTTTTAAATAAAATAATAATATTTCCTTATTTTTTAATTTTTCAATTAGTCAATTTTTTTTTTTTTTAATATAAATCTGTTGAAGCTTTTTTATTTTTTTATATTAAAAAATGAAGTTTAACAAACGTAAGTTTTTTTATAAATCCAAAATGAATAGAAACAATAAAACATATGATATATAAATATATATATATATATATATATATATATATATGTATTTGTTTATTTTTATATAAGTTGAAAAAGAGTTGTTTTTTTTTTGTTCATTAATATATATATATATATATATATATATATGTATATATTGAATGAAGAATTATTAAAAAGGATATGACCTTACAAAACATATAATATATATATATATTATTATGTGATGTAACCTTGTGGCTTTTTTTTTTTTTAATAATATATATATATATTTGAATATATATACATATATATATATATATATTTATATATATGTTTATTATTTTTTTTTATTACAGAAAAATCATCTTCCCGAAGAAAAATGAGGAAAGCTCATTTTACTGCTCCCGCAGGTCTAAGAAGAAAAATTATGTCATCAAAATTATCAAAAGAATTAAGATTAAAATATAAGGTATAATATATATATGATATGTATAATTATGTGTAATAAAGTGTATATATAAAATAATTTTCTCATTATATACATTACATATATATATATATATATATATATATATGTATTTTTTTTTTTTTTTTTTTCCATTTTGAAGACACGATCGTTACCTGTTAGAAAAGACGATGAGGTTCTCATATGCAGAGGACACAACCACGGAAGAGAAGGAAAAGTTGTAAAAATTAACAGAAAGAGATATAAGATTTATGTAGAAAGAGTTACAAGAGAAAAAGTAAATGGAGAATCAACTTTTATTGGTATTCATCCAAGTAATGTTGTATTAACCAAATTAAAGGTTGATAAAAATCGTAAAAAAATTTTAGATAGAAAAGCTGCAAAGGAAAATTAAAAACATATACATACACATATTTATATATAAAATATAATTAATTGGTCTTTCTTATTTATATTTGGATATATTAAAATGTTAAAAATATTCAAACGGCATATAACAATATATATATATATATATATATATATATAATATTTATATGTTATGGACATGCCCTTCTCATTGTTTTGAACCTTAACAATTTATAACATTTATAACATTTTTATTTATTCATTTATTTATTTATTTTTTTTTTTTTTTTTTTTTTTTTTCTAAAAACTTAATAAAAATAAGTGTATTTAAAAATAATTTAATTAAAAAAATTAAATAATATAAAAATTAACACCACATTTATGTGGATACATAAATTATATATATATATATATATTTATATTTATAATGTAACTTATTTTCTATCATTTTGTTTTTCTTATAAACATATACTTATTATTATAAAGTCTCATAACAACGGTTAATAATATTTTTCTTCTTCTTATATTCTTATTTTTAATCACACGTATTTCTTTTTTATATTATATCACTTGAACTAGCTATTTTAATATTTAGAAATATAAATATATATATATATATATATGTAGCTATATTTAAAAAAAAAAAAAAAAAATTATGAACAGTTCAGGTTTTTTTTTTTTTTTTTTTTTTTTTTTACCTTCAAAGGATAAGCAAAATATAATAGATAGGTCTAAAATAATTTAACATATTAATAGACAGAAAAAGGAAAATATAAAAACGAATTTTCATATATTTAAAAAAAACCATGGTAAAAACAAAACATTTTAAAAAAAAAATTAAATTAAATATATTTAAATATATATATGTTTGTGTGTATATAATATATTATTAGACATATATATTTTTTTTTTTTTTACATTTATTATATTTAAATATAATACAACCCAAACAAATAACAAATAGAAATATTCAGAATTGTTATATTGTTTTTCAATATGGGAGGAAGTCTATGCATTTTTCAACGCCAGGTTTTTTTTTTTATTTTTCATTATATATATTTGTAGTACTTTTCAAATTTGTCATAATGAATAAATATATATAAATATATATGTATATATATATATATATATATGTATATATATATATATATATATGTATATATATATATATATATATATTTTTTTTTTTTTTTTTTTTTTTTTTTTTTCCCTTATGTAGAAATATGATGATATGGTTAAGGGTAAAAAAAAAAGTGTAGGTAAGACATCAAACAAATTCGAAAATGTTGAGAATAAGAACAATAATATTTTAAATAATGATAATATGGAAAGTACAAATAATATAAATTCAGAACAAGACTATTCAGACATGGATCCTTTTTCAAGTGATGAAAATATAAAAAGAAATAAAGAAGAAATAGATATAGATAAATATAATCAAATAGAAAATTATGATTATTTTGATAATTTTGAAAAATTAAAAAATCACAATAAAACAAATATACATATATATAGAAGATGTATCAGTACTCCTAATTTGACAAGAAAAAAGACAATGGTTATAAAAAAAAATAAATCCTTTCCTTGTTCTCATATAAGTTATGACTATCTTAATAATACATTGAAAGGAACAGATTTTACATATACACATGAATTGCATAGTGGACCAAAATATGTAATAGATTCAACAGTATCAGAAAAATCCTTTTTAGAAACAAGCCAAATTGTATCAAATTCTTGTACCAATCAGTCAATGGGTTCTTTCAAATTTGACGAATGGTAAGAATATCATAAATAGATATATAAAATAAATATTTCATCTTATGTATATGTATATATATATATATATATATTTTTCTTTGCAGTAATGGATATTCATCTTCCTCCTTTAAATTCAATCAATCAAATGAAGACGATGGAACTAAGAGCATCAGACTTGTCTTAGAAAACGAAACAAATAATAAGGAGATAAAAGAATATAATAAAATTATAAAAACATCACATTCGTTATACTGTTTAAATGATAATTTTAATAAAACAAAAAAATTCAAAATTAAAAAAAGCAACTCTACATATTTTAATGATAAAAATATTTCTTTATGTTTTTAAAGTGCATCACATTATAAAATCAAATTATAAGTTTTAAAAAATATATATAAATATAAATGAATATATATATATATATATAAATATATATATATTTATAACTTAACATCTACTTTCTTGGATTATCACCTGATTCGTAACTTGGTCCTTGTTTAGAATATTCTTTAACTATAAAAAATAAAATAAATAAATAAATATATATATATATATATATATATATATATATATAAATAAATATTTTTATATATACATTCATGTGATATTTAAAAATTTCCATATATATATTTCTATTTATTTATTTTGACTTACATATTTTTTGACTAAAATTTGGATGTAACGAATTCAAGAACATCGACTGATTAATATAATTTTTATTAATTTTATTTTTTTTGTTATATTTTTTTTCTTCTTCTATAAATGACTGTATATTTTCATTCATACAAGAATTCAATAAATGATTTTCAGAAGAATTATTTTTATAATTATTTAAAAAGTTTGAAATAGATTCTATGTTATTAAAATTTATTTGTTCTAATAAATTTGTGTTATCCTTATTTAATAAATTTATTTCTTGTACTTGTTGATCATTTTTTAAATTATTTAAAAATTCTTGTTCATAGTTTTTTATATCATTATATATAGAATTGAGTGAAATATTATTTTTTTGTTTGTCAGGATTTTCTTGAGCCTTTTGAAAATCTGAAAAATTATTATCAAAGAAATTATTTTCTTCAAAAGGGAGTTGTTTATTTGTATTATTATCATCAGTTGTATTTATGTCTTTGTTTGTTTTATTATTATCTGTATGTAAATCAATTGGGGATTCGTTATCACTTGTTAATTTTTTATGAGTATTATTCTTTTCATCCTCAACATTATTTAGGTCATTTTTTTCTTCATCATCTATATGTTTATTATTTATATCGTTTGTATTTTCTTTAATTAAATCATTTATATGTTTATTATTTATATCGTTGGTATTTTCTTTATTTAAATCATTTATATGTTTATTATTTATATCGTTTGTATTTTCTTTATTTAAATCATTTATATGTTTATTATTTATATCGTTTGTATTTTCTTTATTTAAATCATTCATATGTTTATTATTTATATCGTTGGTATTTTCTTTATTTAAATGATTTATATGTTTATTATTTATATCGTTTGTATTTTCTTTATTTTCATTCACATTCTCAATAATGATATTCTCTTTATCCTTTTCATGTTCATTATTTTCTTTCTGTATTTCAGAATTTATTTCATCGTGTTCATTTGATTGAATTTGTTCTAGCTCATTTTCTTCATCTTTTTTTTTTTCATTAATATTTACGTCATTACATTCGTTGTCCATCTTATAAATTAAATACAAAAAAAAAAAAAAAAAAAAAAAAAAAAATTTTAAATGTTATTATTATATATACAAAAAAAGATATATTTTTTAAAAATATTATATATATACAAAAACAAATATATTTTTTAAAATATTTTACTATATACAAAAAAAAAAAAAAAAAAAAAAAAATATTATACATATATATATAATAATAATAATAGTATTATAATATATATATATATATAGATATATATATATATAAGATATATATATCATATTATATATATCATATCATATATTTCATATTATGTATATTATTATATGTACATATATTTTTGTCAACAAAAATGTAATAACTATTTTCCATTCTACAAATATAAAATAATAATAAGATGATTAATTCTTCTGTTTTTCTCTTTATTTCTTTAACAGTACATTATTTATATTATATGACAAATATAATAAAAAAAAGAAGAAAAAATAGTAATTCAAATTCATATATATATTTTATATATATTATAATATTTATAAAATATGAACAATGTGCAGAATTGTATAAATAAATATATTTATATATTATAAAAGCACTTACATAAAATATGTTGCTCTAAAATATATATATATAATATATATATGCTTCTCTTTTTTTTTTTTTTTTTTTTTTTTTTTTCTTTTTCATCTTCCTATGACGATATTTTAAATATCTTATAAATTTTTATGAATAAGAAGAGAAATTCAATTTATAAGATATAAATAAATGAATATATAAATATAAAAATATATATATATATATATATGTTTTTTTTTTTTTTTTTTTTTTTTTTTTTTTTTTTTTTTTTTAAATCCTTTTAATATGTTTTGAATACCCATTTTTCTGTGTACTATTATATAAGATTTAAAATTATGAAAAATTTTATGTGGCATATTGTTATAATTGCTTTTATTGTTATAAATAAGAAAATAAAATGTTACAATATAATCTTGAATAATACAAAGTTTCTGACAAGCCAAACTAAAGAAATAGATGATGAACAGATTCTTTCAAATGTAGAAAGATTGGAACAAGATGAAAAAAAAAACAAAAAATATAAACAGGGAGAAAGAATTAAAGAAGAAAATACGAATCCATTAGAACTAGTTAAGAATTTTTTTTTTAAAAATACAATTGAAGAAAAAAATAAGTTATATTTAAAAGATGCTATAAGTGATAATAATTTAGATAGTTTTACATACCTTCATAATAAAAATGGAGACGATTCATTAAATGATCATATAAATGATCATAAGTATTATAATAATAGAAAACAAAACGATAATGATAATAATAATAATAAAAGAGATTATAATGATAATAATAAAAGAGATTATAATAATAATAATAATAGAGATTATAATGATAATAATAAAAGAGATTATAATGATAATAATAATAGAGATTATAATAAACATTACACAAATTATGATAACAATGAATATAATAATGAGGAGAATTATAATGATTATAATAATGAAGAAAATTATAATGATTATAACAATGAAGAATATTATAATAATAATATAGAAACTCAAAATGAAAAACAATATGAGAATAAAAAAGAAGTAGATAGAAAGAAAATGTTCAAACTTGCCATCGAATTAAAAAATGGCTCAAAAAAAAAAAAAAAAAATATTAATAAATGTATAGAAATTTTTCAAAATTTAATAACTGACAAGAATGATAAAATAACACGTTCTTCTTGTTATGAATTAGGAAAAATATATTTTTTTGGATATAAAAATTATTTCTTTTCATATAAAAGAAATATAAACTTAAGTTTGTATTATCTAGAAAAAGCTGCTATGATGAAAAATCCAGCAGCTTTACACTTTTTAAGTTTTATTTATTTTTTTGATTTTCATAAAATAGAACAAAATAATAAAAGTAACCAAAAAAAAAATATTCAAAATGTGCATAATTTACAAGAAAATGAAAATTTTATTAAAAAATCCATCGAATATGAAATGATCGCAGCCTCCCTCAATTACATCCCTTCCATTTTAACACTCGCATATAAATTCTTATATGGTATTAATATGAAACAAAATTGCTACAAATCTAAGAAATTATATAAAACGGTTGCTGAAAATGTTATGAACTCGGATTATATTAATATCCCACTTTCAGAACTAGATTTATTAAACGGAGAAAATTTAAATATACATAATGAAATTAATAACATGAAAAATAATGAAGAAGAAATTCTTGAATTCTTAAATGAACAAATTAAAGGAGGTGATGTAATGGCTATGTATGACCTTGGAAAAAAATATAAAGAAGAAAAAAACTTTAAACAAGCTTTCAAATATATTAATGAAGCTTCGAAAAAAAATAATCTACTAGCCCTAAAAGAATTGGGAATTATTTATTTGTATGGCTATGGAGTTCAGAAGGACATAAACAAAAGTATAGAAAACTTTTCAAAGGTAAACACAAAAAAATTAAATAAAATAAAAAATTAAATGAAATGAAATAAAAAGGAATATAGAGAAATATAAAGAAATATAAATAAAATGGCTTAAAATGTGTATATGCTTGTTGGGATGTTTTTATGTATCCAATATTTTTTTTATTTTTTTACTAACCACTTATAATTTTTGCACCATTCATAAATTTGCATTCTTCGTTCATAATTTTTTCATGTATCGTTCATAATTTTTTTTATGCACTGTTCATAATTTTTTCATGCACTGTTCATAAATTGCATTCCTTGTTCATAATTTTTTCATATATCGTTCATATTTTATTTTTTTATTTTATTTTTTTATTTTATTTTTTATGTTTGCATTTTATATAGGCTGCGGAAGCTGGTGATGTCGAATCCAAATGCTATTTAGGGTACATTTATTATTTCATCGATGGGTATAAAGATTTAGAGTTGTCATTAAAATATTTGATTGAAGCAGCTAGCCACGATTATGGAGAAGCTTTTTTTTTCTTGGCAGAAATTATTTTGGATATATCGATGAGAAAGCAATACATATCTGATTATGTGTATGAAGTGGTATTTAAATTATATGAGCATTCCGCTGATTTGGGTTATGTTCAGGCATATTTCAGAGAAGCTCAATTGTATGAAATTGGGAAGGGTGTTAAGCAGTCATGTTTGAATGCAACATTGTCTTATAAATTTATAGCTGAAAGTACTTTATGGATAAATAACATAAGACAAGGTTATTTTAAAATGAGCAAAAATATAAATATAGATATATATATATATATATGTATATATTTTTTATTTTATTTTTTTTTTTTTCCCCTTTAGGCATGGATTATTATCTTGATAAGGATTATTTGAAAGCGTTTTATACATATGCATTGGCATCATATGAGGGATATGAAATTGCTCAGAATAATTTAATATATATTTACAGGACAAACAAATTGAATAACATTATAAATCCAAGGAAAATTATGTTGGTATTAAATTTGTTATATAAGCAAGGAAATTATAAGGCTTTATATGAAATGGGAGAAATATATAAAGAACAAAATAAAGAGGAATTATCTGTATCATATTATAAGTTAGGTTTAAAAAAAGGTGATTTGAGAAACTTATTACCCTTATCAATGTATTATGAAAAGCATAAGGACCATGATAGGTAATCTTATCAAATTTGTTATATATATATGTTATATGTATATATATTTATTTATTTATATTTATTTATTTGTATGCGTTTTAGCATAATGTTATGTTGTCATATTATATATATAATATAATGTTTTATTTTTATTTTTATTTTTAGGGCCTTGAAATATATCAACTACTTCATAAAACAAAGAAATAGAGAGAAAGAAATTAGCAACACAAAACTGGAGAAAATAAAAAATGTTCTTGATAGCACGTTGTTATATTTTCGTAAATATAAATTATTTTTTAAAAACTTGTATAATTTTAAACAAAAAAATAAAGTGCAATGAATGCAATAAAAATTAAAAATATTAAGTAAATATAAATAAATAAATATATATATATATATATATATATATAACTCATATTTGTGATACAACAGTTATGTTTACTCGAATCACCTTTATTTATTTTTCTGTTTATATTATATATATGTATGTATTTTTTTTTTTTTTTATTTTTTTTTCATTTTTTAAAAATAATATTCCATTTGAATAAGAACATATATTAATTTATTTATTAATTCATTTTTAAATTAAAAAATATTTTATACATAAATAATATATTGTTATAAAAAAAAAAAAAAAGAAAAGGCAAACTAAGAAACAAAATATGATATGATAAGAGAAAATAAGAGAAGAATGTTATTCGTATATTATGTCAATCTATTTCTGTTTGATTATAATTTTCCTTTGATGTTTCCATTTCACATGGAGCATACACATAACTATGATCTGTATAATTAACATTATTATGATTCATATGTACAATATCTTTAATTATTTTATTTTCTTCTATATTAGATACATTATTGTTGGTTTGATTATTTATTGTTTTTTGTTCTTCCTCATTTGAAATATTTTTTATATTTTTTGAAATGTTTAAAATATCTTTATATGGAAATTTGATAAGAGAATAAAAATTAGACATTTTTTTTTTATCATAATAATTATATGGAAATTGTGGATATTCATAATAAAATAAATTTGGATATTCATCATAATGTAGAGCATCTTTTTTTTTTTTCAATTCTTCAATATTATTAGAAGAATTAATATTTATATTTTCATCTTTTGATATATGAATTTTATTTACTAGCCATTCACAATCTATATCATTTTTTAAAATATCTTGAACTTTTTTATTATGTAATACTTCTTGTGGTATGTATGTAATATTTGTATTATAATTTTCTTGAATTAAAAACTTTGCCCATTCATATAAAATACATTTCATGTTCTCTTTCTTTAATATTCTTATTTCTTCATTTTTAAATACTTGAAACCTTTTCAACAACAAGTCTTGTAACTCCAAATACTTTAAATTGGCTAGCATCAAAAAATGAGCCTTCGACCGAAACATTATGAAATATATATATATATATATAAAAGAATAAGGAAAAAAAAAAAAAAAAAAAAAAAAATTTCAAAATGTGAAAAATTTGAAAGGTATCAAATTATATGTGACAAAAAAAAGGTACACATAAATGTAATGTTTGATATCTCTTTTATTATATATATATATATATATATATATACATATATATAATATGTCATATAACTTTATTAGGTTGATAAATAATTTTCTATCATTTCTAAGAACAGCCATGAGAATATTCCACTCAGATCGATCCCAAAAACATTCGGGATAATTTTCTATACAAAAAAAAAAAAAAAAAATATATATTCTCATATATATAATAGACATGTTAATATATATATGTGCATGTGTTATTTGGAGGGGTCTCCCTTTATTTTTATTATGTAAATATTTTCATTTTCATTTTCATAGTTACATGGAAAAATTGTACATAATTATTTGTAAAGGTGAATATAAAAACAAAGGGATTTAAATGAGGGTTAATCTGAGGCAGCCATTCCAACAAGCATCTTATATATATTATAAATTTGTATATCCTCAAAAAATAAAAAAATATAAATATATATATATGTGAAGAAAATATATGCTTAGTCAATACATCAATTTTATCACATTTACATTTCTTTTTTTTTTTTTTTTTTTATATAAATATTTTATGTTACCTTACAAAATGTAATGATGCCAATTTTATACTTGCCTTATTTGATAAGAAGAAACTGAAAAAATAAAATCACACAAAATATATATATATATATATATATATATATATATATATATATATGTATATATATATATGTATATATTATATATATGTATATATTTATATATATACAAATAATTCTTTTTTTATTTTATACTTTATTATGGGGGATACATACGATGAAGCAACCAAATTTAATTTGAAGGCGCTCTTATTTGTTAGTACACCCTATAATAATAAAAAATAAATAAATATATATATATATATATGTGTATATGTTTATATTCGTTGTGATATTCTATTAATCCTTTTTTTACACACCCTTATATCCTCTTTTAAAAAAATATTTCTCTGAATATTCTTCTGAATAGCCTTATTATTAATTATACTACTATTCCTTTTATTTAATATTAATATCTTTTTTTTACTCTTCTGAGAGGAAATTATAAATGCCTTTAACTTGGATATATCAGTACGTTTACTTTCTATATTGTTTTTTTGATTTATTAATAAAAACAATAAAAAAAATGAGAAAAGAAGAAAAGGCATTTTTTTTTTCTTTTTTCTTTGTACGAGATTATAACAAAAAAAAAAAAAAAAAAAAATACAAATATAATTATATCACGAAAACATATTGAAAAATGATAAAAGTTATAAGAGAAAAATATTATATTTCAAAAAAATAATAAAATATAATATGCTTTTTGTTATATATTTAAAAAAAAAAAAAAAAAAAAAAAAAAATTTTATTTTTAAAAAGGAAAGAATCGGTTTCTTTTCAACGTTATGATTATATATTATATGACTAGAGAATTACCAAAAAAAAAAAAAAAATAAAATAATACACAAAAAAAAAAAAAAAAAAAATATATAAATAAATAAATATATATATATATATTTTATGTTGAACTTTAAAATTTCTTTTTTTTTAAAGAAAAAGAACTTTTATTTTAATAATTTTTATTTTTATAATATTTATTTTTATAATTTTTATTTTTAATACACTTTTTTTTAAACTTCCGACAAATAATTGATAAAATGGAAGAATCGTCCTGCTCTTATTAAGGACAAATTATAAAGATTCATATGTACATCACTTAACATAATAACACTTATATTATATGTTGTTTTTTTCTTTTTTAATTCAATACATTTTTCTTTATATATTTGTTGTAAATTCTTAAAATTATAAGTTATTACACCATTTGATATTTTGTTTGTTTTTTTTTTTTGTTTTATCGTATTTGTGTCAAGAGAACTTTTTTCAAACAAATCAGAACTGCTATAATGATCAGATTGAAAAGACATATTCGATATATCCTTTTTATTTTGTTCATGGTTATATTTAATTTTTTTATTTTCATTTATATTAGTTTTTATTTTTTTGTTGTTCTTATTTTCTTTCTTTATAGTATCTATACTATCTAAGCATAATAATAATGTCGTTAATACACGACTATGATTATTATTATGATGATTAGGATATGAAGAAGGAGATATATATATATTATTTGATTCGTTCTCATGATTTAATATATTATTATATTCTTTGTCAATATAATTATGTTTATTATTATAATCATTGTCATTTATGAATTGTTTCTCAACATTTTTTGCTAAAATATCTATTCCATCTATAATTAAGAATACATGTTTGTAAATATTTTTTTTTAAAATATATTTACATTTATTAAAAACTTTTAAAATATTCCGTTCAGTGTCATTAAGATATATGCCAAATAATGTATTTAAATTTACTATATGTGTATAGAAATGTTTATATTTGCTTTTTAAGAAATGAAAAAAATGAAGCTTATTCATTTCTTCACAGTTATATATAAATATTCGTGTATATGTTTCTATATTATATATTTGTAAATACAATTCATTTTCTTCATGTAATAAATTTAATATAGATGATATATTTTTATAAAATGTTATATTCTTTCTATTCAGTTTATCATTTGAAATGGAAATCATTTCATTTTTATTTTGTAAATATAACGTCTTGTCTTCTTTATTATATACATTAATATGTTTATAATCACTTCCTTTTTTTTCATCACTATCATATGTTTTATTTTTTTTCTGCTCTTTATAATTAACATGAAAAGTTTTTTCTTCTCTTGACACTTCATTCAAATCTTTATCATTTTGTTCTACTATGTAAAAAATAGTATCTGTTGGATTTTTTTTTTTTTTTTTTTTTTTTTTTTTTTTATAATATTGTATATATATAATTTATATTCCTTATTCAATATATCAGGACATATAATGTAACATAAAAATTTTCCATGGTTCAAGTTTGTTAATTTATTTTTTAAAAGTTCTTTAGAGAATTGGAAATTCCATATAAGATTACTTATATTGATAGTTTTTATTTTTAATAGTTTAAACTTTTCTTTTATAAAATTTATATTTATAAAATAGTCCAAATTATTCTTGTACTTTTTTTTTTTTACTTCTTCATGATAATGTTTATATAAAGAATAAACAAATGAATATTTAATTTTTTTTTTTTTCTCACTAATATTTTGTTGGTTATTTTTATATTTTTCATACATTTCATTTGCTACATATTTATAATATATTTTTTGTTCTTTTGTTTGACAATTAAGATGATTCATATATATATTAGGATTCCTTACAATCAGAGCATAAATATAATTATTATTTTTATTAACTATGGTTAAATAGTTATTATTACTTTCTTTCCTTATAACTAAAAAATTATTTCCAAAAATATTTTCATTTTCTTTTTTCTTGTCTCTGCATGTTGTTAATAAATTATCTAAGATTAATTCTTTTCCAACTGAACTCAATAAAAATATAAAACGTTTCTTCTCATGAATACAAATATTTTCTTTCATAAATATTTTTTCATTCTTATGATAATCAATTGACAAGGTCCCATTTTTCTCATGACACTCCCATTTTTTATAATATATAATATTATTATCCTTCAGGTTATTAATATTTGCATTTACTAATTCATCTGGGAATTTTAATTCTTCAATATCTTTTTGAAATATATCGTAAAAGTTCTTCAACTGCTCATAGGTCATGTTTTATTTTAGAAGCAAAATATAATAAATCATAATGAGCAAAAAAAAAAATAAATAAATATATACATATATATATAATACCCGGTTTGTAATAAAAATTATATATTTTTTTATTTATTACATTTTAAAAATATCTTCAACAATAAATATATAATATATATAATATATTATATATATATATATATAATATTGTTTATATTTATGTTGCCCTCTATCTCTAGCTACATTCTATTTTTTTAGTATTAAAACGAATATCTACAATTTTGACAATATATATATTATATATATGTATATTTATATTTATTTATTTTTATTTTTTTTTTTTTTTTTTTTTCCAGCTAAAATGAATATAGCCATAAATTAAAAAAAAAAAAAAAAAAAAATATTTTTTTCCTGACTTGTTCATAAAAAAAAAAAATACATACATATATACATATTTATATATACATATTTATATATACATATTTATATATACATATTTATATATACATATTACTTATATATCTGCTTCAATATAGTTGTAGTATGAAAAATGTTTTAAAAAAAAAGTTCGTAAGAAACTTTTGCTACAAAATATGTATCGCAGGTGCCTGTAATAGTGGTAAATCTTCACTGAATAATGATATATTAGATAGATTAAATGTTAGTCATAAAAAATCAGTTATAAGTAATGTGGAAAATTATTGTATAAAAAATAATGAGAATGTTTTTAAACTTCATAAAAAGAAATGCTCTCTAACAGATACAATAGGATTAAATGAACGAATGTTAAATAAATTAGAAAAATGGAAATTAGAAGGTTATAATATGGATATGGAAACTAATAATATTTTAAAAAATTATTATAATTTAATTATGGATAGTAATTTAATATTTATATGTATAAAACATTCAGAAATAAGACAAAGTGATATTCTCTCATATAATATTATAAAAGATATGTATAAAAATATGGACAATATATATACTATAGTTTATAATAATATAAAAGATATAACAAATACACAACATAATGATATAATACAATCTTATAATTTTCTTCATATATATGAATATTTTACTAATATTATTTTATATCCATATGACAAAAATGAAGATCTAACAAATGTTATTAAAGAAAAAATTATAAAGTTTTATGAAAGACAAAATGTAAAAACAAGTCAACAAAATTGTGACACTTTGAAAAATCATGGTGAATTCAAAAAAAATCATATCAATCAATATAATGATAATACATTAAACAATTGTCATATAAATGAGAACAATTTGAATAATGTTAATAAAGAGGAACGTAAAAAACAAAATGGAAAGAAAGTTGTAGAGGAAATTGTAGAGGAAGAACTCATTTTTAATAATAATCAAATGGATGATATAATTGATGAGAGTGTAAGAATTTTTCATCCCTCCATAAGTTTGGAAACAAAAAATTATTTTTACAAATTTGTAAATTTGAAAAAAAAAGATAAATCTAATATGAAATTATTTAACGATTATTTTAGTGAACAAATATTGAATAGGACTCCTTTGAAAATTGGTCAGGTAGAATTTAATGAAAAAAAAAATAAAATATTAAAAAAAATAAATAATAATATAAATAATAATAATAATAATAATAATAATAATAATATTGGTGATAAATATCAACATAATAATTTAATTACAATGAACAATGTAAACAATACAGATGAAAAACAAACAAAATATAGAACAAAAGAATATTCGATCAACACAAATGTAAATCATATTAATACAAATCCTTCTATTGATAATATGTTTTATCAATATAATGATAATTATTATGAAGATATAAAAAAAGAACAAGATTCCTTTGAAGAGACATATAGAAATGAAGATAAAAATAATTGTGATCATACAAATAAATTTAGAGAATAT
Organism: Plasmodium sp. gorilla clade G2; assembly: GCF_900097015.1. Taxonomy (NCBI): domain Eukaryota; phylum Apicomplexa; class Aconoidasida; order Haemosporida; family Plasmodiidae; genus Plasmodium; species Plasmodium adleri (nom. inval.). The sequence goes on from NC_041695.1 coordinate 456,845, forward strand.
TTTTTTAACAAAATACAAAATAATTATAATTTTGAAGAGAAAAAAAAAAAAGATATACAAGCATTAAAAAATAAAAGAATTAGAATACTGAAAAATATTCTCAATAAAAAAGAAGATGTTAATCCATATGATTTGATAAATATCAATGAAAAGAAGTATGATAAGGATATTCAAGAAAATCATACAAATGTGCCTTTGTTTTATGGTGCAACAAGTGATATTATAAATGAAGAAGACAAACATGCAAACATAATGAATAACAAACATGTAAACGATAAATATGTAGATGATGCGGAGCATAATAATATTGATGAGAAGATCCATAGTGATGTGAATAATAAAATGGAGTGCAGTGTTGTTGTTAATAATTTTATTAATGATGATAAGGAGAATATGAATATAAATGGACATAAAAATAAAATAATGATGAATGATGAAAATATATGTAATAAAGATATAAAGGTATGTGTGTTAGGAGAAAAAAATTGTGGTAAAACAAGCTTAATTGAAAGTATTTTAAAAAATAATATAATTAATGAGAATGATATATATGAATTATTTGGAACAAGAAAATATATAAATAATGATATGAGTTTTTATTATAAGAATAAGAAAATAGAAATATTAGATACTTGTAGTTTAAATAAACAACATAAATTTAGAAATGAAGATCAATTTTTTGATGAAAATCATAGAGTATATACTAATATAAGAAAAAGTGATATATGTATATATATTAAAGAAATTAAAAATAATAATATAAATTTAAATAAATTTGATAAAAAAATGATTTTCTATTTATTAAAAGAAAAGAAAAATATTATTTTTATTGTAAATAAAATAGATTTAATTCTAACAAACTTTGAAAAAAAAAGAAATGAATTTTTACAAACATTTTCAAACCTATTTAATGATATACCTATCATATTCCTTAATACAAAAAATAATATACATATTAATACATTATTAAATAAAATTATTCATATTCATAAAATGAATAATATTATTATATCTACATCTCTTTTAAATATTTTCCTTATGCAATTCTTAAAATTATTTCCAATTCCATGGTTAAAAAAAAAAAAATGTCATTTTAAATATATAAAACAAATAAGCACTAGTCCAATCACATTTCTTATATTTACAAACTTATATAGAAAAATACCCAACAATTATCTTACTTTTTTCAAAAAAAAACTTAAACACGAATTTGACTTACGATATATAAATATTCAGTTTGTTTTTAAAACTACATGTGATAATAAAGAGAAGGTCAAGGGCCCTCGAATTAAATGATAATAATCAAAAATAAAGGAATAAATAAATAAATATATACATGTATGTGTATATATATATATGAAAATATTTACACAAATGAGGAGGAGAAAAATATCTAATAATTATCAAACATACATACATAATATATATATTATTATGTGTATGCTTTTTTTTTTTATTTATTTATTAATATAATAGGGAAAAAAATCATATAAAGTGAATCAGGAAAAAATATCAATTTTTTTTTTTTTTTTTTTTTTTTTTTTTTTTTTTTTTTTTTTTGGGGGGGGGGGATACACTTTTAAAAAATATGATACTTTCCAACATTTTTAAGATATATACAAATATTTATAATTAATATAGCATATATTATAATATATATGTATATATAAAATTAATATTATTTTTTTTGTAAATACAAAATTATTATGTTATTTTTTAATTATGAAAAAATTCAAGAAAAAGACATGTTAACCATATCTTTACAATTTTTTTGTTCACATAAATATGTACATATATATATATATATATATATATATATATATATATATATATATATATGTATATTTATTTATTTATATGTTTTTTTTTTTTTTTTTAATTGTTGTTATAAATCAAACTGGAAAATAGGTTCCTTATCCTTTGAACCATTTTTATCCATAGGGTGTATTATTTATTATTTATTTTTTAGACATCTTTTAAATTATTTTCTTCATTATTTTGTAAGGTTTCATCATTTTGTTTTTGCATTGTATCTTTTTTATCTTCCTCTTGACTTTCCATTTTTTTGGAAAGACCAAGTTTCTCTTCATCATAATTAGTTTGATGTATATCCAAATGAGAATGTATTTCTTCTTTGTTTTTTTCTTCTTTATTTTCTTCTTCTTTATATTCTTTTTCTTTGTTTTCTTCTTCTTTATATTCTTTTTCTTTATATTCTTCTTCTTTATATTCTTCTTCTTTATTTTCTTCTTCTTTATCTTCTTCTTCTTTATTTTCTTCTTCTTTATTTTCTTCTTCTTTATCTTCTTCTTCTTTATTTTCTTCTTCTTTATCCTCTTCTTCTTTACTTTCTTCTTTATTTTCTTCTTCTTTATTTTCTTCTTCTTTATCTTCTTCTTCTTTATTTTCTTCTTCTTTATCTTCTCCATCAGCTTCTTTTTTTTCCTTTTCCAGGTTGTCTATTTGTTCTTCATGTTTTTGTGCCACATCCTCTATTTTATTTTCATTTATTTCTTTTATTTCATTTATTTCTTTTAATTTATCCTCTCCATTTTCTCTATTTTCTTGTACATGTTTTATTATTTGTATATCTTCATTTATTTGTTTATCTTGCATTGTTGCCCTGTCTGTTACATCAGCATTTGTATTGCTGTTGAGGTTATTTTCTAAAAAATAAAAAAAAAAAAAAACATATATATATATATATATATATAATATATATATATATTTTTTTGTCCTTTGTGATTACCTTTTTGAGTCTTTGTTACGAAGGAAGAAATGTTTTTATTCGACTTGATAAAATTTTTATTTTTTTTTAATTTTTCTTTAATTTTTTGAAAAATTAAAAGAGCTTGTGCTTCATTAATTTTTGACTTATATAAGATTTCATTTTTCATCAATAAAAAAGAATTTTTTCTTTTTTTAAAATTCAATAGATCATTAGATTGTTTTGCGTCTGAACTATTCATTTTATCTATATCATTTAAAAAATTGTTATCTTCTAAATCCTCATTAAAATATTTTTTAATATAAAAATCACAAGTCTTTTCTATATTTTCCATCATAACTCTATCTTTTATTCTCAATGGTTTTTCATTTTCTGTTGTTTTTGTTTCTTTTTTGTTTAATCGTACTTTTTTATTTTTATCTACATTTTCGTCTTCTATCAGTGTAATGCTTTTAGCTATTTCATCGTATGAGTGTAATTGCTGAACGTTTCAAAAAAAAAAGAAAAAGGAAAAGAGGGAAATATAAATAATATAAATGAATATAAATATAAATAAATATATACATATATATATATATATGTGTGTGTGCTCCTATTACATTGAGGAGATCATTTAAATATGTTCCTACAATGGTTTTACATATGACTATAATACGACACATAATCTTTTAATCATATAATTATATTTTTATATTTTTTATATTTTTACACTTAATAACTCGTTATGTTTTTCCTTATTATAAAAAAACTTTTTTATTCTTTTGTTTTTCAAATTCAATGCGAGAATACTTAAATTGGATTCGTCATCAACTTTTAGCTCTTAAAAAAAAAAAAAAAAAATATATATATGAATATATATATATATATATATATTAATATATTTATATGAATATTTTTATTTTATTTTACCTGTATAAAACTTGTAACTCTTTTTGCTATCGTCGACATAACCCTTGTAGACGATTTTTTTCATCTGAAGAGTTAACATATAAATAAATATGCATACATACATATATACATATATATATATATAATAATATGTACTTCCCAATTTTATATTTCTATACTTACATTTTTTATAGATATATGATCATTCAATGTTACATTGGAATGATTTGTTTTTGTCTTTTCTTTTTTTAGTTTGGCTTTTTTTATATTTTCAGCAAGAAAGTTTTTTTTATTTGTATTAACTTTTTGTGATCCTGTTTGTTTATTTTGTTCGATGTTTTTTTTTTCCCTCTTATTAATTCCTTCCAATTTTTTTTTAAGAATACTAAAAAGTTAAAATATAAAAATAAAATAAATAAATAAATAAATAAATAAATAAATAAGATAAATACAGGAATATAATTGTATATATATTAACATAAATATGGATATAAGTATATGTATTTATATATATAACACATTATTAATAAATCAATATATTTATGTGTGTCCCTCTATAAACATCTTGTCATTCAATATATACATATAAAATATATATATATATATATATATATATATATATATATATATAACATTTGTTCATTTAAAATTATGTCTACATTTACTTATTATTTCTTTCTATTTCTTCATTTCTTAATTTCTCTAAGTATAGTTTTTTTTTGTTATTTATATTTATTTTATTTCTTTCAAACTTTATAGTGGGCTTTACATTCTTTAATTTATTCTCCTCAATTTTTCTACAATATTCCTTCACCCTATCCTCAACTATTTTGTTACTTATGATATTTAAATTTTTCATATTTTTTTTAAATAAAGTTAAAGAAAAAAATTAAAAATTAAAAAATAAAAAAATTAAAAAAATAAAAAAATAAAAAAATAAAAAAATTGGAAACATAAAAAGTTATCATCCACACGTTATATATATATATATATACACACATGAATGAATATATAAATAAATAAAATATATTATATATATATATATATTATATCTTGAAAAGAGATAAAATAATTGTAAGATGGAAAAAATATAGTTACTGTAAAAAATTTAAATGTCTAATATTATATATATATATATATTTTTATATTTATATATTTATATTCATTTGTGAATTAAGAGTGACTTTTTCTTATGAAACATCAAAATATTAAATCGTCTGCACTTCTTATATTAATTTCAAGACCTAAAAGAAAAAAAAATTAATAAAAATAAATAAACCATTTAACACTACAAAAAAATATATACACATATTATATTTATTAATGTCCAAAATATTTATTTTATTTTCCTTTTTGTTATACCTTTTAAAAAATCAAATCTATCCCTATAATTATTCCTATATATAAATATATATATATATATAAAAAAAAAAAAAAAGACAAAAAAATTAAAGTGCGCTAATAAGGATATCTACATGTATATATATTTACTTATGTATGTACTTATATATATATATATATAAATACATATATGTTTATTTATTTGTTCAAATTTTGTTTTATTATTTACCAAAATATTTTTTCGTGAGCTTGAGCTTGAACAATTAAATATCCTAAATAAAGACCCTTCAAACAAATAAAACAAAATAAATATAACTCAAGGGTATATACATATATATGTATATATGTGATAAATAAAAAATATATATTTTATTGTATATATATATATATATATATATATATATTATATGTGTGTATATTAATTTCATACTTGTATTTCTTCGGGTTTGCAAAAGTCCATAGGAAAAACATCAAACTGTATTTTATCATATGGCGATATAACTATGGGATGGCCCCTTGTATGAATAAACCTAAAACCACAACACACAAAAAAATAAATAAACATATAAAATATATATATATATATATATATATATATTTATATTTATTTATATTTATTACCATGCTATTCCTAAATATAACTTTCTCCATGTAAAATTAATATATTTATTTTCAAATTCTGGAGTTTTGAAATCAAACATTAAATAGTCTAAAATATTTCTTCTTATAAAATGAAACTTTGCATCGATATCTCCCATTCTAATTTGATTAATGTAAGAACCTTTAAAAGAAAACATATACATATATATATATATATATATATATATATATATATATATAACATTTTTGTCTTTTTATATATTCCATTTGAAGTTATCTTTTTTTTTTTTTTTTTTTTTTTTTTGTTCTTATTTCTCCTACCTAATGGCATGTCATGCCATTCAACTGGCCATAAATCGTCATCTAAAAATAAAATAAATATATAAATATTTTATACATATATTTATATGTTCCAAGAATAAAATTAAAAAAATCATTACATAAAAGAAAAGAAAAACTTATTACATTATGAATTCACTTTCTACATTGTTAATAATTTTTTTTACATACTTGGAATAACAAAATTTGAATTTATAGAATTGAAGTCTATAAGATCTAATTTCTCATTTTCTTCATCTTCTTTGAACCTTTCGTATTTTTCTTTATTCATATCAATATATAAATCCTAAGAGGCAGAAAAAAAAAGAAATATAAATTAGCCTCAACATTAATATGCACATATATATATATATATATATATATATATTTTTTCTTTTTATTGTTATACATTGAAAAATACAAGGGCTTCTATAAAATCAGAAAAAGACCTGAACAAGAATAAAAAAAACAGCCAAAAATATTAAAAAAAAAAAAAAAAAACAGCCAAAATTATTTAAAAAAAAAAAAAAAAAAACTAGCCAAAAATTCATCACATTTTTTACAAACCATTTATCAAAATCATAAGAATGTGCCCCTTCAATTTCCTTTCGAGTATATAAAAAAAATTTCTTTTCTTTCTTGCTTTCTTCTAGAATGTTAAAAAAAAAAAAAAAGGAAAAGAAATAATCATATAAATAAATACATAGATTAAAAAAAATAATAAATAAATAATTAATTAAATGTAAAATATATAATTTTTTTAATAATACAAACATACCATCTCCAAAGGATGGTGTTCCTTTAACATACAAATCATAATTTTGATTGCTTTTTTTATATTTCATACAAAAATTAAAGTAATCGTTTAATTCATCGTCCTTAACATTATTGTATATATTGTCGTAGTAGTAATTATATTGAAAATTAAAATTATTATCTTTTTTGAGATCATACAAAATATATTTGAGAATGCCTTTTTTTCGAACACTTCTGTTTGAATGTTTAGGTAAGGAACTCTATCGAGAGAAAAAATAAAAAATAATAAATTAATAATACTCAAATGGTTATACATATATAAATAAATATATATATATATATATATATATATATATATATATATATATATAATCATTATTGTTATATAATTCGTTGTGTACATATAAATTCTTTAATTTTTTTTTTTTTTGTAGTACCTGTTCATTTATTTGAGGTACAAATTTATATAGGGCCAAAAAATCCTTTACATTTTCCGTTTTTTTATCTAACAAAAATATGATATATATATTTTTTATATTTATATGTTCTTATAGTGTTTATGCTTTTTCATAAATAAAATGACTATTATGTAAATTACCTTTTGATTTTTTAATATATGGAGAGAACAATTCTTTGCGCACTTCTTGTCTTTCGTCAATATCATAATTCATATTTTCTTCAGCTATACAAGGATAATAAAATAACATGCATTACATATATATATATATACATATATTTCTATTTATTTATATGTGTGATATATTATTATTTTTTTGGTCCCCCTTACTTGATAATTTAGACATGGATGTTATTTCAACATCTTCCATTTCATAATTTTGTATCTCATCTTCATCTATAAAAAATAAGTAAATTTTATTATAATCAATATAGAATTGTTACAGTTGTTTTATATATTTATATATAATATACATGTTTATATATTTATATTTATTTATTTGTTGTCATTATTTTATGTATTACTAAATATGGTTTCTACAGGGAATTCCATTTTTTTTAAAATAAAATAAATGTACTTTTTTTTTTTGTCACTCTTTTCATTTTTAATATCTTGTAATTTTTTCCACAGTTTAAAATTCTTTAAATCTAAAATAAAGGATATACAAAGGAAAAAAAAAAAAAAAAAAAAAAAGAGAGATCCGATTTGTATATATTATATAAAAATATTTTTTTTTTTTTTTTTTTTTTTTCATTGAATTATAAAAGGTATATAATAACAAATTTTTTTACTTTCATTGTCTTCAACATTAAGAATGTAATTCTTTGGAATGTTTAAATTATTGTGTAATTTCTATAACAAGGTAAATATGTATAATATGTATAATATATATATAAATATATGTATATATATATATATATATATATATATATATATTTATTTATTTATTTATTACATACTTTATATTCTAATAGAGCTAACACAACTGTGTTTATATTTGAGATATCCTTTTGTGTAACAACTACAAAAAAATAAAATAAATTAATAATATACATAACATTAAAAAGTATTTACATATGTATATATTTATTAATTCTTTATATATTTTTTTATGTGTCTCCTTATATGTATTACCTTCTTCGTATTTAATTTTTTCTCTTGCTTTATATAGTCTGCGAGTTCTATTTGTTATGAATCTAAAACATTTATCATTGTTTATGATAAAAGAAAGAACATAAGGATCTTTTTTTACACATGATATAAAATACTTGTTCAAAAAAATATATAACAAAAAAATGGTCCCGATTGTATTTATCATTCTCTCATTAGAAAAATGAAATTTCTAAACATCCAAAAAAAAATATATATATTTATATATTTACACTGAGAGAAGAATACATGGTTATATCTTTTGGGGGACTAAAAAAATTTCACATAAAAAAATACGAAAAAAAAAAAAAAAAAAATATACATATATATATGTATATATGTATATATTTATTTATTTATTATGATTTTTCCTTATAAGCCTATTCATAAAAACATTCTATGCTTTATTAATAGGAACGTATATTTAAAAAAAAAAATATATATGATCAATATAAAATATTTGTATACATTATTTATATATTCATAGAAAGGAATTTAAATTCAAAAATTAAAATATGAAAGTGAAAATGTTTAACCATTAAAAAAAAAAAAAAAAAAAAAAAAAAAAAAAAAAAAAAGATCCGATTTGTATATATTTTATAAAAATATTTTTTTTTTTTTTTTTTTCTACTTCTATTTGTAGTTTATTACTTTAATATTAAATCGGGTTTTTTGTTTTTGTTTTTATTTTATTTTTATTTTATTTTTATTTTATTTTATTTTTATTTTATTTTTATTTTTTTATTTTATTTTAGATATTTAAGGGTAATATGGAAATTAATAAAGTGTGTTTAAGATGTATTTAAAACATGTTTATATTTGTATTTCATCATGTTTCATTTTATTTGATATATGTTTTTCATTGCATCCTTTAAAGATGAAATACAAGAATGATATGAACCATATGAAAGGTGTTACATTTTTTTTGAGTCCTCAAGTATATAGGAAAAATATTAAAAGATCCAGAATAAAAAATGTTTCTTTAAAAAAAAAAAAAAAGCCTCTCTTTCTTTTTGAGAATTTAAAGAAGGGCTTTTCTTTCTTAGGATTGTGGAGAAACAAATATGATCAAGTAAAATAAATAATAATAAATAATAATAAAATAAATGATGTGTTTATATATATATATAAAATAATGTTATATATAAAACATATATATATTAAAATGTATGACCAATTTTATATGCTTATTATTATATTTCTTCTCCATTTGGTTCTTCCTATTTTATTTTTATATTTTTCTTTTTTTTTTTTTTTTTTTGTCTTTTATAGAAATATATTGATGATGTTACATCGAACATAAATAATTTAATAAGAATTAAGCAAGTTACTCAGAAAAAAAAAAGCAATGAATTAACAATAGAGAATATAAAACAAATTTTATTACGTTGTGTCTTTTCAAAAATAGATTTTAAAATTATAAACAGTTTATCTTATATTATTAAACATTTTCAAATGAGCAACACGACGGTAAGAGGGACTTTCCTTGGTCTATACATTTTTATTATATAATCAAAAAATTAAATTAAATGAAATAAAATAAAACTATATACAATAATATATGTATATATATATATATATATTTATTTATTTATTTATATAGGTGCACTCTATATTAAACCAGATAAGTGAGAAAGTGAAAGAAAAGAAAGATGCAGAAAATTATTTGGCGTTACATTTATTTCTTTTGAAGGACGAAAATATAACGGTAAGATTTTTAAAAATGTGGACACATGAATGAATAAATAAATAAATAAAAATATATATGAGGAAAAGTAGTACACATGGGGATTCAAACGAAAGAAACATAAACATATATATATATATATATATATATTTATATTTATTATTTTTTCTTTTAGCTGTTTTCTATGATGCATATTATGGATTTCTTTAAGAGCAAGCAAAAAGTTGTAGAATGCATAAGAGATATCAAGAGTAAGAAAAAAAAAAAAAAAAAAAAAAAAAAAAAAAAAAAAAAAAAAAACCAACACACACACATATATATATATATGAGTATTTTTTTATTTTTATAATTTTCTAGGGAATATTTATGAAGAATGTGTTGGAGATTTGATAAGAAAAAAAATCGAAAGATACAATTTATATTGTGAAAAGAAGAAGATAAAATTTAATATGAAAGATGCAATAAAAAAAATGGAACTTAATATTAAAGATGATGACTTGTATTTCCATTATGATTATAATGAATTATTAAGATGTTTTACTATGAGGTTAAATATGGAAAGAAATAATAATAAAAATAAAATAAGAAGTAATTATGATAATATAAATATTGATAAAGATATGGAGATGAATAATAATATAGATGGAAATATAAATAATATATCCTTAGATGAAAAAATTAAAGAACAATTTGAAGATCCAGACGATGAAAATTTAAAAGAATTAAAAGTTACATATGAAGAATTTCAACTATTTAATGATAATATAATAAAATATATTGAAGAAGATCAACACTTATATAATATTAATAGTAATAATAATAATAATATTAATAGAATAAAGAATAAGAATAAAAGAAAAGAAAATAATAATAATGGTTATAGTGGTTATAGTGGTGATAGTGATAATAGTGATGATAGTGATGATAGTGATTATTATGATGATTATGATTATGAAAAAGAAGAAGATCTAGTTATTCAAAAAAATATAGATGATTATATTTATAAAAATACAACAGGAATGAATAAAAGCCTTGAAGAATTTAAAAATCAGTTTATTGAACAAGCTGATATAGAATTTAAAAATTTTCTAAGTAATGTTAATCTAGATCAACATGGAAATGTGAAAAGGAATGATGGAAATACAAAAAATTTAGATCATATAAAAAATATAGATCACATAAAAAATTCAGATCATATAAAAAATATAGATCACATAAAAAATTCAGATCACATAAAAAATTCAGATCACATAAAAAATAGGAATACTATAAATAAAGATCATGATACAGATTTAATACTACAACACCAAAAGGAAGATAATATTTTAAAAAAAGATATTGAAAATAATATGACAACTGATATAAATGATAATGAAATAAATATGATCCAATTAAAAAAGTTAAATAGAAGTGATGAAGATATTAATTTAACAAGTGATTTAATATATGAAAGAATAAGAACCAAACTTTTATGGTATATACAAAAAATTGAATATCTTAAATTTAAATATCAGTATGATATTATCAATGAGCAATTTCCAATTATTAAAAATGAAAAAACTGTATTAGATCTTTTAAATTATGGATATAAAATAGTTATGGCACCAGATGTAGATAATTCTTTATTTGAAAAAACAAAAATGGATGCATTGCCTAATGATAAGGACAAAAATAATCAAATGGAAAACCAAAAGAACAGTAAAAATATAAAAATAAATATATATATATATTTATATATATATATATATATATATATATATATATATGTATATTTTTTTTTTTTTTTTTTTTTTTTTTTTAGAGAAATATTTTTACTTCAAGTGCAAAGATTGTGATTATCACTTATTCAACACAAGTAATAATATAATAACATATATTTTTATTTTCAATTAATATTTTTATTTTTCAAACTGTCTTTTAATTTTTTTTTTTTATATATATATATATATATATAGGTGATAAAGAAGATTCAGAAAATATAAGCATATGTCCACAATGCAAAACAAAAGTTTGAGGGGTTATTATAAATATGGAGCACACAAAAAAATACATGCATACATACATACATACATATATATATATATATATATATATATATTTATTTATTTATTTATTTATTTATTATCACGCTTGTATATCCATCACTGCCATAATATTATTATATAAGTTATAATAATAAGTAGGGATTCCAGAATATGTAAGTGTTTTAAAAAATAAAAAGGATGTATACATGTTATGGTGATAAAACAAAATAAAAAGTAAATATGATAAAGAAAAAAAAAAATAAGAAAAATTAAAAGAATTGACTATATTATCATAATTATATGCAGAAGGAGTAATAAAAAAAAAAAAAAAAACTTTTTTTTTTCTTTTTTTTTCAGAATAAACAATATAACGTAATTCATAAAATAAATAATTTAAAAAAGGGGTTTGAATAAAATTATATTTTTTATATATATAACAGAATATATCACAACAATTTTGAATACGTTGTGTATATAAAAATAATAAAAGATTTATATCATTTTTTATGGTATAAAAAAAAATATGTGAGAAATTTTTTATATTGTCATAAGATTTATTATATTCATTTAAATCATTACATATATTATTATTTAAACATATTAGATATTTTTTTATTTTATTTTTGTAGTATATATTTTCTTTTTCATTTAAATAATTATATTGATATAATAATATTTTATTATAAGTTTTAAATATTTTGTATACACATTTTTTGTGGTCCATTTTTTGTATGTATGAAAATATATTATTTATATTATTAATCATAAAGTAATATAAATCATTAAATTTTAAAATATCTATATCTTTATCTTTACAATATTTCAAATGAATATTAATTTTATGTATATTTTTTTGGTGTATTAAATGATAATAATTATTTATAAGAAATTGATCAAAGTTATATATATAATAATTTATTGCTCTTTTTATTTTATATAATTTTATATCTATATGTTCATTCATTTTTATAACATATTTTAAAAATAGTTTTCTAAGATTACAATACATATAATATAATTTTAGCTCATAATTATATTCGTATATATCTTTTATATATAAATAAGACATGAAAGATTTTAAAAAGTTATTTTTTTTGATATCATCATTTACAATATTATTATTTTCTATAAAACAAGTATCTTTATTGATTATTATATTTTTTAAATACAAAATAAAAGAAGATATTTTTTTTTTAATGTAACATATATTTATTATATTATCTTCATTTTTATGTTTTTCTTTTTTCCCTTTTAAGTAATCAGAAATGTTAGTAGTATATATCTTAGAAGGATCATCAATTTTTTTTTTTTCTCTTTCTTCATATTTATTAAATCGTTTTAAAAAATTTGTTCTTAAGTTATTCATACAGTCAGCTGAATTCAAATATATTATTTTATTTTCTTTATCAAATTGCATTTTTTTTTCTAATAAATGGATATTTTTTTTAATACTAATTAATTTTAAAGAACATTCAAATAGTAAGCGCATATATATCATGACATATAACTCGTTTAAAATCTGTATGTCATCTAATTTATAACCTTTTAAAAAATATATCTTTTTTAATATATCTTTTTTATTATTATTATTATTATTATTATTGTTGTTGTCATTTTTGTTTGTATTCTTAAATGAGTAACCATTTATATGATCATATAAATAATTATCTGACATATGAGTGTTTATATTATTATGTGTATTTTGGTTTGAATAATTATTATAGAACTCCTGGTTTTCTTTTTTTTGATTCTTATCAATTTTATCATGTACTAGATGATATATATGTTTTTCTTTTTTTTTAAAAAAGAAAAATGAATATAAAAATTTAAAGAATGATATATTAGTATTATTTTGTTCATTCATTTTTTTTTTTATGTGTTCTATGTGATTGTAGTTTAAAAAAATATCTTCTATATTATAAAAGCATATATATTTTAAAATATTTATCATATAAAAATTTATATATATATTAGTGTTTGTGTTTAAACAAATACGAGATATATTATCATATGCTTGATTGAGAAGATAAATCATATTCAAAGTAATATGTTGATAATTTCTGTTGTTTTTATAACAAGTATATTTTTCTGAATAAAAATTATGTATATTATATTTATTAAAAATATTTATATTTTTTGTTTCCATATTATTATATAGAGAATGAGAAGATATAACTGTATTATTATGATTATAATTATAATTATAATGCATATTTACATTTAATTGGTTATTATTATTATTATTATGTATATTATTATGTATATTATTATGTATATTATTTTTATTGTCTGTATTATATTTTGATAGTTCATACTTGTGTTCATTATTTATTTGTTTAAAATATGTTAATTTTTGTTTATTTATAAAATTATTATAAATATCTGTTTCTTCATTTGTATCATATAAAGAAGGATATAAATTAACACAATATTCTGAAATATTTTTTAATATATATAAACTTAAATGTGGTGATAATATTCCATACTTTAAACTATATTCTAAGACAATTTCATATATATATAATTTATTAAATAAATTTTGTTCATCAGATATAAAATTATATTTTATTTGTTCTCTTCTTTTTTTTCTTATCATATCAGTTATATAATAATATTCTTCTTTATCTTTTCTTCTTTTTCTACACTTAAAATATAACCATCGTAATATTTTATTCTTATATATATAACTATCATAAATATTAAGAAATAATAAAGGTATATAAGAACATTTATTATGAATTCTTATCTTTTTAATCTTCTCTATATCATTATTATTTATTAAAGTCTCATAATTATTTACATCCTCTTTATATCCTTTTAAGAAATAACCAAAAAGACTCGACACGCTCACAAAAACGTAAAATACCTTCTTATTTGTTTTTAATCTTACCATCCTTTTATTATTTACAAAAATATATATATATATATATATATATTTATTTATTTGTGTGCTCTTATATCATATTATCTTTTTTTTTTTTTTTTTTTTTTTTTTTTTTTCCCTTATTTCATTGTATTACACAAGATCAAATTAAATAATATATATATTTATATAGAAGAATGTGAGAAAGAAAAAAAAAAAAAAAAAAGAAATTCAAATAATATCATCTTAATATAGAAATAAATAATAATAAGCACAACATTGCTTTCATATGTGTAAGAATTTTTTTTTTTTTAAAACATATGCACACATAGACCATACTTTATCCTCATTAATATCAACAAATATATATAAATATATATATATATATATATATATATATATATATATATATATATATTTATATATAAGTATATTTAAATAGAAAGAACAATGTTTTCATGTCCGAAATATTTCTACATATATATGTTCGATGAAATATTTAATAAAAAAAGATTTAAGAAATTGTATTTAATCCTTTGATATATTATAATATAATATTTACGATTTGTTTTATTTTATTTTATATTATTTTTGTATATGGACAGGAATTATATCAAATAGGAAGAATAATAAAAAAAAAAAAAAAATAAAAAAAAAAAGAACAATATATCCATTTTAAAAATATACATACATATATATATATATATATACATATATTTATATTTAAGGAATAAAAAAATGAGAAGGTATTGTAACCATATAAATAAAATATGTAAATTTAAATATTTCTTTTATATATATATATATATATATGTATGTATGTTTTTATTTAAAACCTGTTCCCAAGATGAAAAATAAATAAATATATATATATATATATATATTATATATATATGAAAAGTCATTCAACTAATATTTTTATATCTCACTTTTTTAAAATATATATAATATATATACATTACTTTTTAGTTATTTTTATGAATTTGAGTTTTTTATAATATTTAATATATGAACATAAAAATATGTTATCATATTTTTATGTACTTTTTTTATTTTTTATTTCCACAAAGGTTTATATAATACATATATCAAATCTGAGATAAAAAAAAAAAAATAAAAAAAAAAATAAAAATAAAAAAAATAAAATAAAAATGAAGAATTATTAGGATAATAAATTATTACATGATCGTAAAATTGCCTATAATTTTTTTTTTTTTTTTTTCTTTTTTTTTGTATTAAATATATTAAGGAAAGAAAAAAAAAAAAACCTTTCATTTTTGCTTTAACTGTGTTATTAAAGAAAGGGTCATGAATAAAAAGTTATTTTATATATATATAATATTTATTTTTTAATTCATTCACATATATATATATATTTTATATTATTATGTTTTGTTATTTTTTCTAATATTATATGTATATATATATATATATATTTATATATAATATCCTATTCATTTATTTTATTATTATTTTTTTTGAATAAAATGTTTTTTTTTTGTTTTTTTGTTTTTCATATTTTTCTTTTTTTTAATGTTGTCTTATCAAAATTAGACTTTCCAAATGAGCAACTAGCATCGTCTTTTTTTGAATCGCATAAAAACTACCGTGTAACGAAAGAGTAAACATAGGACATAAAAAATAAAATATAAATATATAAATATATAAATATATATATATGTATGTATATATATATATGTGTACATATCACCATGTACTTATGTGTATTTTTTTTATTTCCCTTTATTTTGAAGAGATATAATTGATGGTATTGAAAAATGTTGGTTTAATATTACAGATTATTTAATAAGTCAATCAATAAAACAAGGTATTATAAATTAAAATAATATATATATGTATATTTTCATACATGTAATGTTTATTTTTTATTTTGAAGATAATGACTTTAGTAATGATGTAAAAACAACAGTCACTGCCATGAAAAATAAGATGGATCAACTTCTTACGGCTTCCTATTCAAATAAAAAAATCGACACGTAAGAATAGACAAAACATAAAATAAATATGTAATATAAATATATAAATATATATGTATATATATATATATATATATATATATATATATATATATATATATATATATATATATATGTGTGTAATATTTTATCTTATTTCCTAGGGTTAATGCTTCATTTCAGTGGGCTCAATCTCCTGACTATATTTTTTTGAACATCAAATTTTCTCATCGTTGGAGCTCTCCAGGTATTATATTTTTAAACCATAAATGAAAAAAAAAATATATAAATGGATTTCCACAAATAAATAATTACATATATATATATATATATATATATATGTTTTTGTTTAGGTGCCTTGAAAGTAAAGGATGAAAAAATCGTTTCTAAGAAAAACAACTTCTCCTTTTCTGCTCTTAGCAACGATTCAAATTCTGTAACAAAAAAGTATATAGTTGATTTGACCTTACTAGATAATATTATAGAATCCGTAAGAAATAAAAGAAATATAAAAAGATAACAAAAGGGATAAATATATGCATTATATGTATATATATTTTATATGTTATATATATATATATATATATATTTTTTTTTTTTTTATGTGTATATATATTTTATATGTTATATATATGTGTGTACTTCATTTTTTATTTTCAAGGAGACTAAATATAATTTTGCTTCAGTCGGAAAAGTAGTAGTCACCTTAAAAAAAGAAAAAAAAAAAATTTGGAACAGGCTCCTACTGTCAAAAGAAAAATATCCAAATATGCAAGTGTGGTGGGATATGAAAGAAAAGTAAGAAAAAATAAAATATACAAATATATACATATATATATATATATATATATATATATATATATATATTTTTTGAGACGTTTACATATTAGTACATTATTTTTGTATCGATCAATATTTTTTTCTTTTTAACCCTACAACACAGATATTATGATAGCGTTCAGAATTTTTTGAAGGAAGAAAAAAAGAACTCTGATAAGTTACAAGATGATATAGATGAAGATGAAGAAAAATATTTTGACGAGGAAATTTTAAGGGAAGCCAAAAAAAAAAGTGAAGAATATGATAAAGATGATGAAGACTTATAACTTTTTTTTTAATTAATCACACAAATATATACATATATATGTTTATATATATATATATATATTTATTGTCTAATTTTAAAAAAAAAAAAAAATGAAAAATTTATTTTTTTTTACAGTATATCTTTTAAAAATTAAAAAATAAAACATACACTTTGATTTATAAATTAAAAAAAAAACAATGAATTCTAAAAATTTTTAAAATTATAATAAAAAAAAAAAAAAAAAAAAAAAAAAAAATACACAAATTTGATCATTTGTAATTAAAAAAAAATATATATATATATATATTTATTTATGTTGATAGATTTGCCTACAACATATGGTTATATGTAGACATGTTATAAAAAAATAAAATAAAAGTTTTTACAAAAAAAAAAAAAAAAAAAAAAAAGAACAATTATCTGATCTTATAAATTATTACTCCTATATTAGCAATAACTAAAAGAATTATAATTAATATTAATAATCCTTTAAATACCAACTTATTCTGATATATACTTAATAACATTCTTTTCACGCGATTTTGTTCCTGTCGAGTTTCATCCGTCTGACAAATAAATTAATACATATATATAAACATATATATATATATATTATATATATGTATGCACATATTTATATTTTATAAATATGGTTAATATTTTTCCTTCATATTAATATAAAAAAAAAAAAAAATTATTTTATATTTTTTTTAAATTACATGATGTTTTGTTCTTAGTATTGCACTTCTTTGCGAATTTAATTCGCTCATAATTGTATATCCTACATTATATCAAAAAAAAAAAAAAATAAATAAATAAAAAATAATAATATGTAAATATATTGGTACTCATCGAATTCAATAGATCCTATTACAATTATGTTTTATCCTTATACCTATATCTTCAATATCTTGGGCTCTCCTAAAAAAATACAAATAAAAAATAAAAATTTTAACAATATAAATTTTGTTTATACTATAAATGATATATGTATATATATATATATATTTTTATTTGAACCTTTCAGACTCTTTGAGAAAGTCAACCCCTTCTTTATATTTTTTTGTCATATCATACTGTCTACTATTAAGCTATAAAAAAAAAAAAAAAAAAAAAAAAAAAAAAAAAAATGATGAAAACACCAAATGGGTATTCAAAATTTGTAGATATGTTATATGTACATAATATTGTATATTTAAAAATATATATATTTTTTTTTTTTTTTTTCATTTTACATATTCTTCAGAGTAATAATCGGCACTCATTTTTTTCACAATATCTTTATACTTCTTTAAATCTAAGTTATATGTATTTATCTATAAAATGAATATTATAAAAATAGAAACTATTTTTAAAGCTTAATACAAAAGAGATATAATAAAAATTATATATATATAATATATAATATACTTGATTGAGAATTTTATTAGATCCTTTTGGTAAGCTATTTATTTCAATATTTATTTGCTTAATCTAATCAAATAAAATGTAATAAAAAAAAAAAAAAAAAAAATTAGATTAGTGTGTATATTTAAATATTTTACATATAGCATATATAAAAATATATGTAGAATTAATATTTTGTTGTTTTTATATAATCATAAGTATGAAAAAATATATACATGTAAATATATATATTTACATATTAATTATTTATTTATTTTATACGCATTTTTCAGCTTCGAAAATGTATTCTCTTATTTTATTATAATCTTCTTTATCTAAAAATATATTTATCGAATAAAAAAAAAAATTTAATTTAGCAAAGTATAATAATATTATTATATAATAAATATATGGAATTATATATATATAATAATATTATTTTATATACATTTATTTTTTTTTTTTTTTTATTTTTTTTCAAACTTGTTATATTATATATAGAATGTTTTATTTTATGTAGATATCTGTTTAAATCATCAACATAGTCATCAAAATATTCTGAGTAAGTAATCATTTTTTTTTTTTTTTTTTTTTTTTAAGTTCTCAAAAATATTATATATGGATGTAATTAATATATATTATATATTATATATATATATATATATATATAATTCTAAGAGATTTAAAAAAAAAACAAAAAATAAAACAAAATTAAAACAGAAAAAAGCTATATATATTATATATATATGTATATAATATTATATATATATTATATATATTTATAATATTTATAAATTAAGAAAAAAAAAAAAAAAAAAAAAGAAAAAACTGGTTCTCTTTTTCTTTTTTTATAAATAATGGATTTTTATTAATATATATATATATATTTATTTTATATTATATATATATATATTTTTTTTTTTTTTATTTATAAATTCTATGTATAATATATAAAATAAAAATGTTCTTTTCCTTTTTTCTTTATAAGATTTTATTTAAAATTTTTTTTTCACATGTACTTATTTTAAATATAAAAATTATAGTGTTGTTCTTTTATATATATATATAATATATTTTTTAAATAATTTTTCATTTAATATGTTTTAAAAGGTTGAATCATAAATATATATACTACTACTTATGAGTGCCTTACTCAAAAAAAAGGGGAAAAAAAAAAATATACATATAATATATATAATATATATATATATATATATATATATATATATATTTATTTATATGTAAGAAATATTTTTATAAATTTATTCCATAAGTTTTAAAAAAAAATTAAAGAAAAAAAAAGTGACACATCAATTAAATACAAATGATAAAAAATATATGTGCATATTTATTTTTTAAATAAAAAATAAAACCCATTTAAGAAAAAGAAGAAGAATCAAAGAAAAAATATATTAATAATTTTGTGAAAAAAAAAAAAAGAAAAAATGTTTCAAAAAATTATAACAAATTTTATAAAATGTTTTGTTTATTTGTAGATAAAATAAAAGTTGATAAACAAAATATAAATGTGAATCGAAAGAAAGAAATAAAATTGATTATGATATATTTAAAAAGTTCATGTATTTAAAAAAAAAAAAAAAAAAAAAAGACAATAATATAATTAAAACAACAAGTTTTATTACTATTATAATTATTATAATAATTATTATCAATAAAAATAAATGAGCATCTTTCTATAAATATATATATGTTTCCTTTTAAAAATTGTTATGTTAATATATGAACAATTTAATGATGAGAAAAAATGTAAATTATTATACTTGACATATAATTATATATATGATAAGGCATATAAAAAAAGGACTTGATATTATTTTATATATTTTTATTTTTTGTTCTTCTTATATAAACAAGTTTTTTTAAGAATAAAATGATAAAAGGATAAATGAGTAACATTGTACTTTTACAAAAAAAAAAATAAAAAAATAAAAAAATATAAATAATATAATATATAAATATAAATATGTATATATATAATTTAATACAAAAATGAATACACAAATATTTTATATATATATATATTTTTTTTTACATATACACATTTGTTGGTATATATTTTATTTATTTGTAATAAGTGTATACATATACACACACACACAGAAAAAAAATAATAATGATTAAAAAAAATTCTTAGATTATTATAAAGTAAACATTTTTTTCAATTTTGACAAATGATTAGATGTAGAAACCTTTTCCTTTTCTATAATATTTTTTGTTCTATCATTGATACATAAACTTTTATTCTTTATATATTTAATTCTTTTATTATGATAATTAAGTTGATGTGGTAGGTTCATAATTTTATATTTATAATTTTTGAATTGTATTATTTTCTTTAAACATTTTTTGTTTTGATGATATAATAATAAAGTATTTTTTATGTTTATATGATTCATTTGTTTTGTTGTTCTATTTTTTGGGGACGAATAACTTTTTTTTTGTCTTTTTAATATATCTAATATTAAATTGTTTATATATAACTTATTTATTTCATATGAAATATTTTTACTTTTTCCTTTTTTATTTTTGATATATGTATCTGCATCAATACAAATGTAATTAAATCCTCTTTTTTTCATTAATTTTAATAAGGCATATTTTTTATAATTTAATATTTTTTTATTTTTCTTTTTTATATGATTACTATAATATGATAAATAAATATTATATTCTTTTAATTGATTTAATTTTCTATCAGTCAATGTATAATAAAAATCATAATTATATAAAATATCTACTATAAGGAATTTTTTTTTATCAACTTTTATTAATTTATTATTATCATCATCATCATCATTTTTATTTATATTTATTGGTATGTTCTCATCATTATTTAATGTTAATAAATTTATTGCCATAGGAAATGTATAATTACATATATTTATATTTTTATATACTTGTATATTTTTATTATATATAAAAAATAAATCTTCATATATCTCATCACACACATTTCTATATTCATTAAAAACTTGTTCATCAGAATTCATCATTTTCATACTCTTCAATAATTCTGAATATTTTTTAACTCTCATATATCCTATGTCTTTAATTTTATCTTTTTTAATATCATGTGATGCACCTTTTATTTTAGTTATATTTATATCATCCAAATTTTGTACATTAATGTTTTCCATATTTTTACCTGACTTGTTCAGGTAATAATCATAATAATAATCACCATCACCATTATCATTAATATGATCATAATAATGATAATAACCATTAATATTATTAATATTATTAATATTATTATTATTATTGTTATAATTTTGGATTATATATTTATCTTGTCCATTTTGTTTAAGATGATTTGTGTGTGTATTAATTTCATATTGATCATAAGGATTCCAATTTTTTAAATATTTTTCTTTATTTGTTGATAAAATATTTTTAAATAATTTATAAACCTTGAATGTTAAATTATCATATACATTCATCATTTCGATTTTTTTTAAATCTTGTGTATTTTGTAGTTTATATAAATTTTTAAATAAATAATTAGCTGCATTTTGTATTATTAGATGATTTATATAAAAAGGAGATGATTTTTTATTTTTATGAACAGATATGATCATACCTATTAATTTCAATATTTGAATGGATTCATTTATATTATTATAATTTATAAAGGTAAGTATTTTATGAATTTGTAAATATGATATCATATTATATAGATTAAATTTGACGATAACATTTATTATTTTGAATAAATATGTATTATCTAAATATAATACATCTTTTTTTAAATAATAAAGATATTTAATAATTCTATAATCTCTTATATTTAATTTTTCATATATACATAAGATATCTATGCTTTGTAAATATGATAGCTTTTTATCTTTTAAAAAATTTAATAATTTTAAACAAACAATTTTATATATATCTAAATATAAATTATAACAAGTAAGTTCATATTCAAAATTAATAGTATCCATAACATTTAATTTTTTGTTATAAAAAAAAGGATTTTTCAATATCATTTGATCATTTGTATGTCGATTACTTACAATTGGATTATAATAAATATTATTAATTTCGTTTTTTATTACATTATTATGTGTATCAGAATAATTTTTTTTTTCCATCTGAATATTTTTATAAGTAAACATATTATTATTATTGTGATTAATGTGATTATTATTATTATTATTATTGTGATTGTTTATTTTTTTCTTTTTTAATTGTATAAACGATTTCATATTATCAAAATTGTATACATATTCGTTGTGATCATTATGATCTTTTTTTTGTTCTACATATGCTGAGTAATTAAAAATAAAATTATCATATGAATAAATTTTGTATCTATCCCTTTTATGTTTATTCTTCATATAAAAAAGATCATCATGTATATATACAGATGTATTATCCTTATTATGAAGATAATTACTATTATTGTCTGTTATATTGTTTGTTATATTGTTTGTTATATTATTTGATGTGTTGTATGAATTATCTACTTTAGAAGAGTCATTATATTTTTCTGAGATATAAATATAATTTTCATGTTCATCTTGAGATATGATAATATTGTTTAGTTTTTTTAATTCATTAAATAAGCATGTCCTTACAAACAAATATTGATATAAAAATATGATTTCTTCTTTACCTATTTTTTGTATTTCTTTTGTAGGTAAGCATATAAATCTTTTCAGAATGATTTTTTCAAATTGTATAAACATAAAATTATTATATTTTAAAGAATAAAGTAATAATATGATTTGTTTCATATTTAATAAATCATTTCTATATATAATTTCATTCATTAGATTATATATAAATTTCAAATGATCTTGATATGATAAACCTTTTTTTTTGTCATTATCATTTTTTATTTTTAAGATATAATAATGAGAATTGTTTTGTTGTTCATGGTTTAAATGTATCTTATTTATATTAACATATATATTAATATAATTTTGTATATTTATTTTATCTTTATTTAAAAAATGAAAATATTTCTTATTGATAAAAATATTTTTATTTAATGACACAAATAATATATTAACAATTTCTTGTATTTTAAAAGAAGATAATTTTTCTTCAATTTCTTTTTTTATATTTATGATTAAATTTTTAATTATATTTTCTTTTTTTTCATCACCTTGTTGTATAACATTATTTTGAAAATATTGAACGTTTTTGTTTTCATATGTTTCACATTGTTTTGTGTTATTATTTGATATATTATTATTTGATATATAATTATTTGATGTGTTATCATAATTAAAAATATTAGGTTCATATATATGTTGTGGCAAATTATATTTGGAATTATTATATGTTATTAATTTATTTTCTTTTTCATTATTAATATGTGTTTCTTTTAAATTTGTATCCACACGATGAATATATTTATTATATTCATTGTTATTATTATTTGTAGTAATCATATTATTATGTATATCCATTTTATTGTCATAACAATTATTATTAAGATTTAAAGATACATTATGATTATCATCACTATATTTATTATCTTTCGTTTGATTATTTTGTGTAAGAATATTTTTTGTTTGTTTATTTTGATGGATATGATTATGTGTATAGACATTTTGTAAGTGTAAGGATGCAATATATATAAACATTAAATCTGTAGAATTATATAAATGAATATTTTTATTTATGGTATTAATAAATTTTGTAATCATATAAAAGAATGAATGAAAATGATTATAATAATAATAATGGTTGATAAAATATAAAGTATATGAATAGAAAAATAAAGATAAAGAATGGAAATTAAGATTATTTAAATGGTTGTCAAATTTAAATATTGAAAAATTAAATATTTCTTTATTATATATTTGTTCATCTGTTAAGCTAATATTATTATTTAAACTATAAGTAATTAAGGCTAGATCTTTATAAGACATATTTTTATTCATTCTCATTAATATGGATTTACTAATTATATTAATATAATAAATATTTTCGAAATTATTTTTTCTTAATAATAGAATTAATAATGTTAAATCTCTGATTGTAAATTTATATATTTCATGTTCAATATGTTCACATATAAAAAGTAATACTTTTTTTTCTATTTTAATATATTTGCTCAATAATTTTAAAATAATCATAAAATCTACATAATTTTTTATTTCTTTATTAAATAATTTTAATATTATAATATATAAAAAATTACTCCACACATTTTTCTCTTTTACATTTTTTTTACTACACACCTCAACACTTCTTCTAACATCTGAAATGTTCATATGTTTCATTGTATTTATTCTGGGTATGTTATGAACATAGCATTTTATAAAAAATGGGAGCGTTCGATTTTTCTTTTTTTTTACAATGCATGTTAAAAGTTTGATATTCACTGCAAATCTCGAGGCCATTTTGTAATAAAACTGAGGAGCTCAAAAGGGAAAAATAAAACACACACACGTATATATATATATATATGTATATATATATATATATTTTTTTTTTTTTATTTTTATGTGGTGGCTTTTTATTTTTGAACTCATTTCATTCGTACTCCTCCTTGTATCTGTCATATAAAGGATACACACGAATAGTCTTGAGGAACGTTTTAAAGAATAATCTTAAAAAGTTAAATTTTAAATGTTTTTCATAAGTAAAAAAAAGGTAACTTGAGAAAATAGAAGCTACCTCATAAAGAGAGAATTCGTTATATAGAAGTATATTTTGTATTATAAAAAAGAAGGGGACATATTCTGCTTTGATAAAAAATAGCTCGAAACAATTTATTAAAGTGCCTTCATTAATTCTACTCCAATAATAAAGAATATATGTTGAAAAAACATAACCCAGATGATTATAATGTTCTTTTTTAATATCAATATTTTTTGAGTTATTATTATGATAAATATTATTACTACTATTACTATTTTTACTATTAATGTTAATATTATTATTATTACTTGTTTTATTTTTTATGTTATATTTTGATTTATAATCTTTGATAAAGAAATTTTTAAAATTATGTATATGTAGCTTTAGATTCATTATATTTTCATTATACATATTTGCCCAGATTGTAAATAATAAATTTGATATATATCCATATGTTAAGAAAATCAAGAAATCTTCTGGTTTTTTATAATGCGATATTTCAACAGATGACATATAAATATTTAAATAATTAAACATTAATATATATTGTAAATATAAATTACCTATATATAAATAAGGTGTAAATAATCTCCATATTTCTCCTTTTTTAAATATTTTATTAAAATCAAATAATATTAATTTATATACATTTTTATTTACATGTATTAATACACTTAATATAAAAGTACATAATAAATATATTTTTGTTATAGGAGGTGTTCTTTTAAATGATTTTATATATGAATAAATAATATTATTTTCTATATAGTCTATATTAAATAATACTTTTATATTATCTTTTATATCATGAAAACTTGAAAAATTTATAAAAAAATAATTTTTCTTTTTTTCATTTCTTTTATATTGTGAAAATTTTAAAGAAAATATTTTCTTCTTCTTTTTTATAACATGATTTTTTATTTTCTCATAATATTCTTTTAATTTGTTTTTAGGATTATTAATATAATAATTATATGTTGTGTAATTATTATTTACATCATTATTTTTATAAATATTATTACAATAACTAAAATAGGAGTTATTATTATTTTTTTGCTTTTTTATATAATTATATTTTCTTCCATTTTCAATATTCATATATTTATAATTATATATGCCTCCATATCTTTCTGCTCCTTTTTTTATTTTATTATTTAAGTTACTACTTATTAATAATGCATTTCTATTGTTAATAACTTTACCATGGATTATGATAATTATAAAACTTAAGAATAAACAAGTTAATTTATAAAAAAGCATCTTAATTATTTCATTTATATGGTTATTAATATATAACTCAACAACAAATATATATATATATGATATATATGTATGATATATATGTATATTATGTCATACAGACTTAAATATTAAACAAAACATTATGTGTTTATTTATTTATTATATATTTATTTATTATTTATTATATATTTATTGATTATTTATTATTTTTTTATTTTTTATTTCAATATATATAATGCAAATTAAAACTTTAGATTATTCGCTTAATATTTCTCTACATCTAAAAAAAAATAAAATAATATATATGTATAATCATTTACACATTTTAAAGTTTATACTTTTCTCAAAAAATAAAATTAACAAAGAGTAGCACATATAATATTATAATATTATAATATTTTATATTTATCAAATTGATTAAGTTATTCAAGGAAAATATTTGTAATGTTTATTTAATTATATATATATTTATATTTATATGTGCACATAAATTTAAGAATAAATAAATAAAAAAATACATAATTAATAATTCAATTCATATATATTATATAATATTAATTTATCTTATTATATCGAGGCTTATATAAAATCAATAATATTATGTGTATATAAAAATAATTTTATAATTATATAATATTATATATATTTAAACATTATGATTTAATAGGAAATATTTATTAAAAAGATAAACACACATTTAAAAACATAAAAAAAAAAAAAATTATAATAAATAAAAAAATAAATAAATAATACAAAATACATAATAAAATATTTTTATATAATTATAAATTGTCACGTAGGCACAAAAATGTAATATTTTACAATAAAACAATGAACAAAAAAATAATATGTTCATAATTTGAAAAAAAAAAAAAAAAAAAAAAAAAAAAAAAAAAAAAAAAAACATACACATAAATATAAATATATATAATATATATAATATATATATATTTATTTATTCATTTATTATATCTCCTGTTTATAAAAAATACGGTATGGTGGCCTTATTTTTTATAGAATTTCTTGAATCAGGAGTATCTTTAAATATTAACATTTGTCTATTCATGTACTCATCAATTCTCATAATTGCTGCGACGTTACCACAACGATAACAATAATTAGGAGCTGACCAAACTGTAATTATAGTTGAATCTTCAAACATGTATCTATATCCTTCCATAGCTAGCTGATGAGCTCGTGCTATTAATTCAAGATTATTTATATGATTAAATTTTTTAGTAACACTAGGACCAAATAACCAACCAGCTCCCCTAGGGTTAGCAACCCAATCATCAACTTCATCAGGATCAGACCACATAATATCTCCAAAGGCACCTTCATGTGGTATTTCTTGAACTCTATTTATTAATCTTAATTGATCAATTAATTTTATTTCAGGAGATAAACCACCATGTACACAAAATATTTGATTATCAACTAATGCTGCTAATGTTAAATAATCAAATATATCTGTGCAATATTTCCATGCATTAGCATTACCATATTTTTTAAAACATTCATCATAAAATCCATATACTGTAGTAATTTGTCTACTCTCATGATTACCTCTTAATAATGTTATATTTTTTGGAAATAATAATTTTAATAATAATAAATATTCAAAAGTTTCAACACTATTATAACCTCTATCTACATAATCTCCTAAAAATATATAATCATTATTCATTATATCACCACCTACATCAAATAATTCTAATAAATCAAAAAATTGACCATGGATATCTCCACATATAATAACAGGTGGCTTTATTGACTGAACATTATTTTCTTCTACTAATATTTCTTTAACTCTTTGACACACTAATCTTAAATCATTTTCATCTAATAATTTGGGAGGGTTCATACGAAGCTGTTCAATCCACTTTCTTTCTTCTCCTTTTGTCATTCTTATATTTAAGTATATACATATATTATATATATATAAATATATATAAATATATATATTATATATATTACATATGTGAAAAGAAATAAGGAAGCCTTTGAAATATTTTATAAGAATAAATTACATTTTAAAAAATCAAACGATATAAAACATACATATTATATATATATATATATATATATTTTTTTTTATTTATAAGGTTATACAAAAAAGGAAGCATAAGATGTTGTTCTATATAATATATATGTTTTAAAAAATATGTACATTAAAACTACACTAGGACTATATTTAACATTAATTTTACAAAAAAAAAAAAAAAAAAAAAAAAAAAATTAACTCATATATATATATATATATATATATATATATATATATAATTTAAAAAATTATGACATACTTTATAAAAAACAAAAAAAATATATATATAATTTTTCCAACGTTATTACTATATATATATATAATATTATAAAGAAGAAAATATAAAGAAATAAAATAAAATAATATATATATATATAATATAATATATATTTTTTTATTTATTTATATTTATGAATGTATGTTCTCCCCCATATTTCTTCCTGGTATTTTTTTTTTAAATGGATATAATATATTATATATATATATATATTAATTATTATACCATTAAAATGTTAGAAATTAACGAAAAAATTAATATATTTATGAATATTATACTTTTTTTCTATTCTCCTTTTCCAAATAAAAAAAAAAAAAAAATAGTAAAATAAATACAGAATCGGCTCTTTTTTTTTTTTTTTTTTTTTTTTTTCTTCTTCTACATATATATATATATATATATATATATTATATATGAAATCATTCGTGGCCTTTTCTTTTATGAACATATATTTAATTTTTATAAAAAATAATAATATACCATATGTTTTAATAATATGTAAAATAAGGGTGTAATATTATAATAATTATAAATTATAAGAATACTATATAATATGTATATATATTATATATTTATATAAATGTAGAAAAAAAAAAAAAAAAAAAAAAAAAAAAAAAAAGAGCGCCTTTTTATTTTTATCGTACATTATATATATATATATATATATATAATACATACATAATATTTTTACCCTTTCCCAACTTTTTATTGTATTATGTAGAATTAAGATATAAGTGGAAAAATAAAAAAATATACACTGAGAATTAGAATCTTTTTTCTCTTTTTTTTTTCTTCGATTTGTTACAAGTGTCATATATAAAATATATATATATATATATATGTTAAAATAGTTTAATATTAGGAATCATAATTTTTTTTTTTTTCACTTTTACATTACAATAAGGAAATTAAGGTCTAATTTGAAAAGAAAGTATATATATATACCATAAGCATATATCCATTTTTCCACTATATATATATATGTATATATGTATATATTTATATTTATTTATTCATTTAAATGAACATGATTTATTTTTTTGTTTTCTCTAAAAAGCTGAGGAACATTCTGTACCTTTTATATAACAATTTTCTGTTATTTACACATTCATTTAATAATTATGTGTATTAACAATTAATATTTTTTTAAAAAAACAAAAAAAAATACAATACAATTTTATTTTTATACAAAGAACAGTATAATAACGATTTATGATATATTTTTTTAAAATTAAAAGAAACGAAAATATGAAATCATTTATTATTTTTATCTAATATATAAATTTTTTTCTTTTCTTAAATGATATTTGAATATTATATATGTATATTAAAAATATATATAATAATAGTATTGTATTTATGTTTATTTTTTTATATTACGTAATAATAATAATAATATTTATGTATTACATTAAAATAAAAATGTGTATACTTTTTATGCTTATCCTTTTTTTATTCCTTGCATTAACTTTTGATGGTACAAAGAAAAAAAAAAAAAAAAAAAATTAAACACATTTAAACCTTCTATTAATATGTATATAATATATATATATATATATATATATATATATATATATATATATATATATTTATCTTTAAATACATTATTAATTTATATTATTGTTATATTTATTATATATTTTTTATTATCATGTATTATCCTTTAATTTTTTAATGTATATAACTCAATTTTCTTTTCTTTTCTTTTCTTTTCCTTTCTTTTTTCTTTTTTTTTTTTTTTTTTTTTTTGTTCATTAAATAAGAATAATTTTTCTTCTCTTATTTCATTTCATAATAAAAATGGAAAAAAAAATATATTTATATATATATTTATATCCGTATATATTTATGAATTAACATTATATATATATATAAAATATATCTTGTTTACATTTTTTTCCTTAAAGAAAATTATTATTTCCATAAAATAAAACATAAATGTAATATTATATGTATATGTGAATATGTTATTTATATATTGATCATTGAGAAAGAAATACACTTTGATATTTTTCTTTTTCTTTTTATTTTTTTGTACTTTATATTTTTATACATAAAAAAAATATTCCGTAAAAATAATATTATATATATATATATATATATATAATATATATATATAATTTTTAGTATATATAAATAACCATGTTATAATATTAAACATATATAATATTATCTATATATGTTTTTTTTTTTTTCTTCGTTTTATTATAATATAAAGTTATATTTGGAAAAATGTATAAATAAAATTATATATTATTATATATATATATATATAAATTACGTAATATTTTTTTTCTTCTTTTTCTATGTATTATTATATATATATATAAATATAACAACTATTAAAAATTCTGTTGTTTTCATATAAAATATATAAATAAGCATAATGAAATTTATATATATATATATATATATAATTATATATTTTATACAGTTTGTATATATTTTTTGAAGTATTTATAAATAAATAAAAAAATATAGAGAAGAAAAAATTATAAAAAAAATATATTCATAAATATATAAAAATATAATATTTACAGATTAAATATAATTATTACATATAATATATTATATTCTATAAATTATAACAGTTCTATATTTTTATTATTTATATATAGAAGAATTAATTTAAAAAAAAAAAAAAAAAAAAAAAAAAGAAACCCAAGAAACCTTGTTATTTTATTTTTTAAATCAATACATAATTTTTTTTTTAGAACAACAAAATATATATATATATATATATATATAATATATTTTAACTTTTATTTTTTCAATTTTTTTTTTCTTTTTGAAAAAAGATATATTAAATGATTAGATTAAATGAAAATTGTAAAATGATTTCAAATTTGTCAAATGAAAATGAGGTAAAAGTATGAAAAAGCATTTTAATATATGTATATATGGATGTATTTATTTGTTTGTTTG
The DNA here is from genome assembly GCF_900097015.1 of Plasmodium sp. gorilla clade G2. Taxonomy (NCBI): domain Eukaryota; phylum Apicomplexa; class Aconoidasida; order Haemosporida; family Plasmodiidae; genus Plasmodium; species Plasmodium adleri (nom. inval.). The sequence continues at coordinate 489,211 of NC_041695.1, forward strand.
TGTTATTTAATTGTGTTTAATAAACCTTTAAATGATATATATATATTTATATATATGTATATTTTAATTTCCTCTTTTTTTAGAATATCAATGTTAAGAATATGTTAGAAGAAAAATATAAAAATTTCCTGAAATTAAAAAATATGAACAACCATATAGGAGCTAGCCAAAATGTAAATGTTAATAATAATTATACAATGAATGAATTAGAAGAGTTTGAAAATAATAATAACAATAATAATAACAATAATAATAACAATAATAATAACAATAATTACAATAATTATAATAATTACAATAATTACAATAATTATAATAATAATAATTATTATGATTATATGAATATAAAAGTCAGTCAAAGTGTACAACATAATAAAAGATTACAAGATGTTTACAATAATAAAAATTCATTTCAACACTATATAAAAAAATTAAAGACATGTAGATTTGATGCAGATGATATAAGGAACCTGTTAGAAAAACGTTTAGCATATGAAAGAGACAATCCCTTAATTAAAAATATTCAAGAAGAAGAAAATAAAAAAGCAATAGGAATAAATGGAAATTTAGGAAGTGAAAGTAATTCTTCTTCATCTAATTATGATAATAATTACCTTCTATATAGAAAAATTAATAGATTAAATAAAAATAATACAAATAAATCAAAAAATAGAAGTAGGAAAAGAAAAAGAATAAATTCAAAAGTTGATAAAAAATATATTATTAAATGTAGAACTTGTAAGTTTATTAATCCAAATGGTTTTAAAATTGAAGATTATTATACTTGTCAAAATTGTGGATATAACGATTTCTCCGTTATAAGGTCTACATCACCAAATAATGCAGACTAGTACATTTAATATACAACAAAAATATATACAAACATATATATATTATTAAAATATGAGATCGTTATAAGTTTATTTACTTTTTTATTTTTTCAGTAATTTATAATTATCAAATTTTATAAAAGATATCTTATATTTTCAATTTTATTATGAAAAGTTATAATATATAACTCCATATATTATTACTTATATGTCATAAAATGTTATATATATATATATATATATATATATATATATATATATATTTGTATGTATGTATATGTGTGCACCTTATTTCTTTTATTTATACTGAAATATATAATATTATATATTTTTATATAATTTTTTTTTTTTTTTTTTGGCATATATTTATTTTAAAAAATTAATATATATAGATATATTTTATAATTATTTTTTTATTTTTTTACCTATGTTTATATAATTAATTATAAAAAAATATATGATTTTATTTTTTAAGAAAAGTATCAAAAGGAAAAGAATTCATATTCTTTTTTTTTGTTTTATAAAATTAATTATTATTTTTATATTTTTAAATTAATTTTTCTTAACTTTCTTTTATATATATATATATATTATTATATTTATTAATCCATAAAATAAACAAGTGTTAATATAAGTAAATTTTTTTTTAAAACATTAAAACATTTGTCACATTAAAGAAACAAATATAAATATGTTAAAATGTACATTTTAATATAATTGACAAAATTATAAACAATAATTAAATAATGATTTATATATATATATATGAATTTTTTATATATACGTATAAAATAATATTTATAGAAATATTATGTATTATATATATATATAATATTTATATATATATTATAATATTTTGTATAAACTTTCCAGAACAACATATTTTTAATTTTTTTTTTTTTTTATATATTAAACAGTTTAATATAATATAATATATATATGTTTAAAAATTATAGATAATGAAATAAAATAAATATCTCTGTTTAATGATTACAAATATATTATTTATATATGTTATAATAACAATGTAGAATTATACTTATTAATATAGAAAAAATATATGTATATATTATATTTATTTATTTTTTTTTTTTTTATTATTACCTAGTTTAAAAACCTTTATCGCAACATAATGTATGTTATTGAAAAATAAAATAAAATATATATATATATATGATATATGTTTCATAATTATATTATGAATATTCTTATAATATATTATTATTTATAAAAAAAAAAAAAAAAAATGGGGGGCCATGGAGGTTTAAATATATTGCCACAAAAAAAATGGAATGTTTATAGAAAAGATGTACAATATAAAGTTCATTTTGATGAGCATAAAATTATAAAAGAAGAAAAGGATAAAGAAATAAAAAGAAAAAAAGATGAATTTGAAAGTACTATATCGCTCTTGAAAAGAAATATAAAAAAAAGTGAAAGTAGTGATAATAATTGTAATAGTGATAATAATTGTAACAGTGATAATAATTATAATAGTGATAATAATTGTAACAGTGATAATAATAATAATAGTGATAATAATTATTATAATAATTTTTATGATGAGAAGGAGAAGAAAAAAAACACGACAAATCATTGTAATGATCATATTAATTTATTTATTGAAGAAGAAAAAGAATTAACAGCTAGACAAAAAAAACACGAAGAATTTTTAATAAAAAAAGGACATTATATATACAATGATAAAAATTTCAATGCAGAACATAATAATATTTATGATAAGAATAAAAATGCACATATTATTTCTGATTTTAATAAAATGAAAATGTGTGAACGTGATTGGTTTCTTAATAAAATGAAAAAAAATGACAAGAGCAAAGAAAATGTTGCTAGTTTTTTTAATATTCAAAAGGATAATATGTCAGAAGAATATAATAAAACGAAAAATATAAATATTGAAACGTCTTTGTGTGATAACGTAGATAATTATATAAAACATGATAAGAAGAAAGAAAAAAAACAAATACATTATCATATCAAAAAGATTATTAAATATAAAAAGGAAAAAAAAAAAGAAAGAGAGAGAGAAAGAAAGAAAAAAAGAGAAAGAGAAAAAAAAAAAAAAAAAAAAAAAGAATGAATGAATGAAGAAAAAAAATATAAAAAGTGAAATAATATAATATATACATGAGTTTTATATTTTCAGTATCCATATTCTTATCATCAATTGTATATATATATATATATATATATTCATATATTCTTCCTATAAATATAATATATCTGTAATTCAAAAGTTTATAATAACCATTTATGTTATGGAAAGACAAAGATATGTGTAACTATAAAAATAAATAAATAATAAATACTACAAAAGAAGACATATTAATAGTTTATCTTAATAAGAAACATTGAAGATATTATCCATGTCATAATATATATTTTAATGTAAATAATATTATTAAATATTATCTTTTAATATATAAATGTAAACATATTATTAACATAAAAGATATATACCCTTTTTTAATAACATATATTATTCTCTATATTTTTATCATATACCAATTTTATGTATGAAATAAAACGACATACAAACCTTTTTTTATTTATAAACTTATGTTTTTTGTTAAATTTTATTCATTCTTATATTAAAAATTATATATATAATATATATTTTATTTTATTTTATTTTTTGGTAATTTTTTAATTATTATTTTTAATGAAACTTTTCTTTATATTTATTCTTTTATATGTCTATTTGTTTTATGTAAAAAAATTATAAAAAGAACATTTTTTTTTTTTTTTTTTATGGGTTATAAAAATGATATTTTATTTTCTTGTATTTATGCATTTTTTTAAGTTGTATAAATATTTCAATGAGTTAAAGATAAAAAAATAAAAATAAAATGATAATAAAATAAGCTTGTAAAATATAATAACTTATTATTTATGTATAAAATAATAACATAATAATCATTATAAAAAATAATGATATAATAATAAGCATATTATAGAATAATCATTCTTAGAAATATATATATATATATATATATATATATATATATATATGATAATTATATACTAAATAATATTATTATCTTATTTATATAAAAAAAATAATAAAAATAAAAATAAAAAAATTATCTATTTATATATATATATTGTCAAAATAAATTGACGTGATTAAATAAATATAAATAGTTACTTTTATGTATAATAAAATTTATTTTCTTAATGATAAAAAAATGAATATGTATTTTATGGAAGGATTATAAATTTATTATTTTCTGGAAAAAAAAAAAAAATTATTCTTAAAATAAAAAAAAAATTCGTATATTTTTTTTTTACTTATAACGTAGAATATTTATATTACATATTGGACATGTGAATTTGTTTCTTATCCATTTGAGAATGCATTTCTTATGAAAACAGTGTGTGCATGGTAAAAATATGATATTATCATTATGTTTATAATTTTCATAACAAATACAACATGTTTTCAAATTAGAATGTTCTGGTTTATCCTTATCATAAGTAACACATGAAAATTTATTTCCATCTCTAAAAATGAATGACATATTATTCATATTGTTATTACGTCTTGAATTCACATTTCTTTGTTCTGAATTTTCAAAGGTATCTTCAAGGTTTAATTCGTATCCATAATAATTTCTTGAATCACTTGGTACACTAAGAATGACCGTATTTTCATTACTTCTATATTCATATATTATAGTTCTAGGTATAAGATCATTATAATTTAACATAATATTAATATCACCACATCTATAGATAACATGATTTCTATTAGGATTACTATATCTACAGGTATCACTATCTCTACAGATATTACTATCGCTACAGATATTACTATCGCTACAGGTATTACTATTTCTACAGGTATTACTATTTCTACAGGTATTACTATTTCTACAGGTATTACTATTTCTACAGGTATTACTATTTCTACAGGTATTACTATTTCTACAGGTATTACTATTTCTACAGGTATTACCATCTCTATAGATAATATGATTTCTATTAGGATTACTATTTCTATTGGTATTACTATTTCTACTGGTATTACTATTTCTACTGGTATTACTATTTATATTTATATTACTATCTCCATTGGTATTATTATTTTCAATTTTATTACTATCTCTATTAGTATTTATATTGTTATATCCACCTGAATAATTTTGTCTATTAGAAGTTCTATTTCTATTATTATCATAATCGTTTGAATTATTACCAGCATTAACATTACACATTCTTTTAGAATGTGAATTGTTCATTGTAAAATATTGATTATGAGAGAGTGGTTCGTTTCTAATAACAGATATTAATCTGTTGTAAGGAAACATATCTCTATTTAAAGAATTAATTGTATGACTATTGGGATTTCCTGTATTACTTCTATACATTAACATATTATTACCAGAAGGTTCGTTAGTGTGATTGTTATGTCTATTATCATTGTTGTTGTTGTTGTTATGTCTATTATCATTGCTGTTGTTGTTGTTATGTCTATTCTTATTACTTTTATTTTTGTTATGTCTATTCTTATTGTTGGTGTTATTTTCATTCCTATAATGATTAGTGGGTGAATTATTATCAATAGAATCTCCTAATTGATGTGTTATTTCTTCTTTTTCTTCTTTTTTTTCTTTATTACCATGTTCATTATTATTTTCTTCATTCTTTGTTGATTTACTAATTTGGATGACTTCCTTTGAATTTTCAGCACCTGGTAAATTAATACCTTGAGAATTTCTCTTCTCATCAACATTTCTTGATTTCTTTATTTCTGTAGTTTCATTTCTACTACTTAGAGAAGTATTGTATCCATACGTATCACTTTTAGAATTGTCGTTATAATCCGTTTTCACTTTTTCTATGTCTTCTCTTTCGAAATTATTACGGACATTATCACAACTATTAGTACCTTTTGTGTTATCATCATTAGTACTGTTACTAACGTTCAAAATTGTGTCTTTATCGTCCTTCTTATGGTTATGTGCGATCTTTTTTTGCCTTTCATTATTAATATTCCTATATAATTCATTCAAACTAGCATATGAATCATTAGAAGAACTAGATAAAGAAGAACTGCTGATATTTGTGTTCTGTTTCTTTGTACATTTATCAACATCACAATTCAAATTATTTTCTTCTTTTTTACAGCAATAAACATTTCTGTTATTTCTTTTTTCATTAGAAAAATATATTTCACGTGTACTTTCCCTATCACAATTATGAGCATATATATGATCTCTCCAAATTTTTAAGTCTACAGTTTCTCCACATACATAACAAGTTACAGATGTTAATTCGTTTTTCTTTTTAGAATAACTTGTACTTCTGTTAGACATTAAAACACCATTTGTAACAGCATTCGCACTATTTTCTACATTATTTGAACCTTCCATGGAATTTTCTGTATGCGTGCCCTCAGAAAAAAAATGTTGTTCCACAGAATCTTCCTCATATTCTCTGAAAAAACTCGAAAGAGTGGATGTTGAGATGTTTCTATTTTCGTTATGTTCATTCTCAATAATAATATCATCAAACTCTTTGTTTTGGTTTATCTCATTGTCTTCTTTCTTCAATACTTCCTGCCTATCTTCTGAATTTTTTAAAGGAACATTTTCTTGTCCATTTTTTGAAACAGCGTTTTCTTCTTTAACTGCAATATTACTTTTATTGTTCTCTTCTTTTCTATGCGTTTGCATCTTAGCAACAAAGGGTGTTTCTTGGGCATCAGGGTTCCTTTCTTCTTTTACTTCACGATCCATATCTAATAAACTACTTTTTTTTTTTTTTTTTTTCTTAATCAATTATATTTATTTATACTAATAAAATATATATAATATATGGGAATATCCAATGTCTAAGATTTAATATATATATATATATATATATATATATATGTAGATATTTACGTGTGTGTAAAGAATAAATAAAATAAAAAAAAAATGGTAATCAGATCTTTAATGTATTGTATAAATAAAAAAAAAAAAAAAAGAGTCGCATTAAATTAATACAATTATTTTTTCTTTTTTGTAATATGTTATTATATATATTATGATATACATATCTATATTAATATATTAAATATATTTCAAGTTATATGAAGGTATTTCTTTTTATTTTTAAGTTCAATGTTTGTTGACGAAGAACATACATATAAACAGATATGAAAGAATGTTTCTTAAACATGAAAATAAATAATATAAAATTATAAAAAAATATTTTATACTATAAATATTTTTTTTTTTTTTTTTTTTTTTTTTGAAATAAAAATATTATTTTATATATATATATATATATATAAATATATATATTTCTATAAAAAAAAAAAAAAAAATTAAACTATTGAATACCATATAATAAAAATAAAATAAAATGTTTTAAATTATTAGATTGTTATTATTATATATAAATGTAGATACATATGATATACAAATACACTAATATATAAATATATATATATATATGTTTTTATGTACATAACAATGATTTATATATGTTTTTTTAATGTATAAAAGTACTACGTCCTCACTATTTTTTTAGTTAAAAATTATAAATATATGAAATTTTTTATATATACATTATAAGCATTATATTTTTGAAATATAAAAAAATTGTGTGCGATCTTATAAGTATTTTTTGTAATATTATTTTATATGTAGAATATAATTTTATGAATTTTAAATATTTGTCTATATATGTAGTTTTTTGAAATAAAAATTCTTATAAAATATATATTCTAAGATATTTTTATTTCAAAGAAAAAACTAATTTTTTTTATTGTTTTACTTCGTTCTACAATGCTACAGAAATGAAAATAAAATAATATAAAATTTTTATCATGAAATATATTTTATACATATAACATTTTGCACTTATTTTCTTAATTTACCTTTTTTATTTATTTTTTTTTTTTTGTAGAAAAAAAATAATAAATGGTTAGTTTTGAAAAGGAATATATATATTTTTTTTTTTTTTTTTTTTTTTTGAGCCTTTTTTTTGAAGATCCATAGTTGCATCTAATATATTTTTGGATAACGTTTAAAATGACCCAGAAAAAAAAAAAAAAAAAAATTGCATGTAAAGGAAATAATAAATAAAATTTTATAAAATGTACGTACATTATATTTATTATTAAGGAATACTCGAGAATATACACAAAAAAAAAAAAAAAAAATCATATAAATGAAATAATAAATAAAATTTTATAAAATGTACGTACATTATATTTATTATTAAGGAATACTCGAGAATATACAAAAAAAAAAAAAAAAATCATATAAATGAAATAATAAATAAAATTTTATAAAATGTACGTACATTATATTTATTATTAAGGAATACTCGAGAATATACAAAAAAAAAAAAAAAAATTGTTATTTTATAAAAATTAAAGTTTCTTCTACATATGATTAATGTTAAGTATTAGTGTTTCAATTATATATATACAATAATTATATATTCATATTCATCTATAAGAAATAGTATATTTTATTATGTACATACAAAACCTTTTATTTATATATTTTCCATGAAATTGTTAAAATTTGATATGTATCATAAACAATTGTACAAATATGTGCATAAAGAAAAACTAGTTTTTTTTATTTTTATTTTTTTTTTTTTTATTTATTATTCCTTAATCTTTTAATCAATTTTATATATTTCAAAAGAATGAACTAATTTATTTTCATATATAATAATCCATGTAAATTATAAAAAATTATAGAAAATATCAATTTGCATATATTAGTAGGATTTGTTTTTGTGAGAACAATATAAGAAGAAAATATATTATATTTTTACAATTTCTTTCATTATACTAAATATTTTTAAAATTAGCATAAACAATTCATGCCTTCATAAACTGTGTACATTTTTTATAGAAAAAATTTTAAATAAAATATATATGTTAATATCATAATATATATATTGATGTTACTGATGGGCATATATATATAAAACTATTAAATCCTTTTATAGAAAAATAAGAATAAATTTTTTTTCATAAAAAATAAGATACATATTTTTATAAATTAATATGAATTATAAAAAATAATTATATTTATGTAAAAGAAATTATTTTAGACATAAGTAATTCTCTTTGTTTTAAAGAGTAAAATATATATAAGAACCATTGTTATTATAATTAATTGCAATTACTATAAAAAATTTCTTTTGTTGAATTTATAAAGATAAAAAATAAATGAAATTTGTATTATATATTAATATGTAATTTATTATCTATTAATAAATATATTCCAGTTATCAATTCATATATATATTTGTATTTGACATAAGTGTACTTTGTCTTAAATGTAAATAATTATAAGTTTTCATTGTGTTTTCAAGTAACACCTTTTTTTCGTATTAATTATTACAATATGTTATTACATAAATTTTTTTCCCATTTCATTTATGTATGTATAATTTTATTAATTTTTGAAGAAAAAAAAAAAATATATTTTCTTCTTTTTAGAATCTTAATGAAAAAACAGAAAATATTTTTCTTATGAATAACCAATTTATTTATTATAAATGAATATCCTATATTCACTTTATACTTCTAATAGTAAATATCTTTTGAAATTTTTAATATGAAAACTTTTAAAATATAAAAAAAATAAAACCTGTATAATATAACACAAAAGACATTGTTTTTTATAAATATATTTAAAGAATTTGTGTTTTTCCTTAATAATCTATATCATTAATATAATGTGCTTATTTACATTTTCCTACAATTAATATATTATATTTAAAAAGCATAAGTTCTATATTATTAGATTCATTTTATAAAATAATTGTAAAAACCTATAATGTTATACTTCATTAAAATATATAAATATTATATGATAAATTTTATTATGGGTTTAAAAAGAAATGAAAATATGAAAACTAATTCTAAATTAGGAATAATTATTTTTTAGTTTATAATTACAATATGAGTCTTTTTTTATGAAAATAAAATTTATAGAAAATTTTTCTCTAGAATTATGGATATATATATATTATAGGCATATATAAATGTAGAATGTATATACACTATTTATTATATTCAATAAAATATGTGATATACTATTAAAATTTGACAAAAAAAAAAAAAAAAAAAGATAGAAATGTATTCCCTTTAATTTCCTCTTAAGAATATTGATTGTGAAATTCAATCATAACGTCTAGAATTTATTTTCTGAATTTCAATTGCATTTATTTCAAAAAATATAATTTAGGAAACATAAAATAACTATAAATATATTTTAAATAAATCTTTAAAATGAATCATAAAATATAAATAAATATATACAATAGTGTATTTCAATATTTTCTATTTTATTATTTAACTGTTCATTCTCTTCTTTTATCTTAATAGAACAAAAGAAATAATATGATTATGTTAATCAATAGATGAAAAAAAGGTATGAAACTCTCTGATAAATGAAATAGTGTTTCAACATTTAAAAAATGTTTTAAGATCATTTTGATATATTCTTTTATAATTGTTTTTTTATTTATATATTACATGAATGCTCATTTTTATTATGTACTTTTTATAATTTCTATAATTTTCATTATAACAAATATATATTTAATAATTGTGTCAAAAAAATACATAGTTTATATTTGATTAACATTTATAAATACTATATATTTTATAATAACAGCACTTAGATTCTTCTTATTTGAATTATTCCAAATGAAAAATAACAAAAATATTTAAAATGAATATATATTTTATATATAATACATATATTATATTTAAAAAAATACACAAATTAAGTTAATCATATAATCATTAATGATTAATTTAATAACATGAAAAGATAAATGGAATTTTTTCAATATGAATAAATTATATATATATATATATATTATATGTATTTATATTTTAGAAATTCTTAAATAGGAATGATATGGTGTGAAATATTTTTATTATAAATGAGGATACAAAGGTTATAATGTTTAAAATGTGATATATAGAAGTTAGACAAATATAGAAACAAGAAAAAATTCTACATTTATTATTTATATTATCATATTTTAATTTTTATCTTATATATATGGTAAATATAACCATAAATATTTACTTAGACATGATAATCAATTTGAAGAATTCGTTTATTTTTTTAGGTCTATTTATTTTATTAAATAAAGTCAAAACGATTTAAAAGTTTTAACAATGAAAATTTCCTATATTTATTAAATATAACATTTTTAATTAACTTTTTCTATAAAACGAATATATAGTTGTAAACATGAAAAAAAAAAAAAAAAAGTGGATTTCATATATAATATAATGATAAAGTTTTAATATAGGAAACCGATTATATAAAAAGCATTCGTGGATAATATCTCCTAAAAGGTAACCATGTTCTTGGCATTTTGTAAATGTTCATTAAATAAATAAAAGAATATACTATATATAATATAAAGAAAATGATATACATCATCATGATAAAAATAATAACTTAATATAAATAATATTTTATACAAAAACATATAAAAAGGGAAAATATATATTAATAAGCTTTTCATAATTTTTAGGATATATATATAATTATGGTTTTACAATATTAACAAAAACTATACACATTTTTATGTATTCTGAAATGAAAAATTCAAAAGGTACTTTTTACAAAGATAAAGGGAAAAATGTAAGATTTTATTTATCCATAATAGTTTTCCACATTCAAAAGAAATTACTTAAATTATTATACCATAAGTTCATTTCATTAAAGTTAAAATAAAAAAAAAAATATAGTATAAAGAAATATTAAGAACTATATTATTTATATATACATATTTTTATTTAATTATTAATATGTACATAATATTTAATATACAAATATAAATAATGCTTTTCAAATGAATATACATTATAATTTTTATTAATATATAAATATAATTATTATTTGTGTGTTATAATATATTTTATTTTTATTTTTTCTAATTTAATATTAATAAAATATTTTTATAATTAATTTACACATTTATTAAAAAAACATTATATTAATTTATATTATATTAAAATAATAATATAAATATTTAATAAGATAATATAAAAAATATATATAATAGTAAAATATATAATATTAAATAAATAATAATAACAAAAATAAATAAATTAATTAAATAAAATATATTATTTATTAAAATAAATAAATAATTAATATATATATTATTAATTAAAATAAATAAATAATTAATATATATATTATTAATTAAAATAAATAATTAATTAATATATATTATTAATTAAAATTAATGATTTAAATAAATACATATATATTATTTATTAAAATAAATAATTAATTAATATATATTATTAATTAAAATTAATAATTCAAATAAATAAATATATATTAATTAAATTAATAAAATAAAATAAATAATAATAATTAAATAAATATTTATATAATAAATAAATAATTTATTATTTAATTTTATTTAATAAATAATCTTAAAAAATTAAATGCAATAATATTTTTAAATATAATTAATAATTAAATTAAATTTATTATTATTTTTTTTCAGAATATAACAATTATTATTATATATATAATAATATATGTGTCTACTATTTTAAAAATATTTATTATTGGGTATAATTATTTTAAATAAAAATTAATTTAATGTTATTTATAATATTATAATAACATTTTAATTCATATATAGTTTATTCTTAATAATAATTATAATAAATAATTTAAATTAAAATAAATTAAATGTTTATTTATAAATAATTAATTATTTTAATTATTAATTTATAAAAATATATAAAATATTATTTATTTATTTTATTAAATTAATAATATAATTAAATAATTAATTTATAAAAATATATAATATTATTTATTTATTATTTTATGAAACATATATATATTTTTTAATTTATTAAATATATTATTAAATAAAATAAATATAATAATTATATATATATATATAATACACACATTTATTAAATAATGTTTTAATTTAATTAATATTAATTAATTATTAATATATTTAATTATTATAATATAATATTTTATTAAGTTTTATTTTATTTTAATATATAATATAATTATATTTTATAATTTATTAATATATTTAATTTAATTATTTTATATATTTTTAATTTTAATTAATTAATTTAATATTTAAATTAAAATTATTTTATTAAATAATTATTTTTAATTAATATATTTAATTTAATTATTAATATATTATTAAGTATTTTATTTTAATTAATATTTATTTAATTTAATTATTATTATATATATATAATTATTTTAATTAATATTTATTTAATTTAATTATTATTATATATATATAATTATTTTATTATATTTATTTTATTTTAATTAATTAAATAATATTTTTAAATTTAAGTATATAATATTTATTACATTTATTTTAATTTAATATAATTAATTTAATAATATAATTAAATTTAATTATATAATATTTATTATATTTATTTTAATTTAATTAATAATATATATAAATTCAATTATATAATATTTATTATATTTATTTTAATTTAATTAATTTAATAATATATTTAAATTTAATTATATAATATTTATTACATTTATTTTAATTTAATATAATTAATTTAATAATATATTTAAATTTAATTATATAATAATTAATTTATGTATATTATATAGTAAATTATTAATATTATATTTATTTAAAATTATTAAGTGTGTATTTAATTATTTTATGAAATTTATTTTAATTATATTTTATAATATTTAATTTTTATTATATATATTATATAATTAATTATTAATATTATATTTAATTTAAATTATTATATTAATATTTAATTCTTATTATATATATTATATAATTAATTATTAATATTATATTTAATTTAAATTATTATATTAATATTTAATTCTTATTATATATATTATATAATTAATTATTAATATTATATTTATATTTAATTATTTTATAATATTTAATTTTTATTATATATATTAATAATTAATTATTAATATTATATTTTATTTAATTTAAATTATTATATTTATATTTAATTATTTTTATGAAAATGATTTTAATTTATTTTATAATATTTAATTATATTATTATACAATTAAATTTATTATATTTATTTTAATAAATTATTATTTTATTGATGTATTTTTATTATTTATATTATAATATATTAAATTAAATATAATTTTAATTATATAATTTCTAAATTAATTTCTTATGTGTTATATTGTTTATGTTAAATTAATATATTATTTATTATACAAAATATATGTTTAAATTATATAAGTATTCTTATTATTCAATTACATATATAAATATTTTAAATTAAAAAAAAATTTCATTTTAATAATATAATATATTCAAAAGAATTAATAATATAATATTTTTAAAAAAGTTGAATGGGTTAGATAAATATTGACATATATATATATATATATTAATTATTAAAAAAGACAATTGGATAACTTGTTTTAACAAGAAATATTAAATAGGCATTTGAAATATATATTTATGTTTTATATTTTTTGTTAAACAAAAAGTACTTTTATTAAAAATTACAATATAATACTTATGGAATAAGACAGAACATTTTTTTTTGTATATATAAAACATATATTCTTATTTCTACATCTTATAAATTTGTTTAGAAAGCACGTTTTAAATGGTATAACACATAACATAATTTCGTTCCAAATATAAGAAAAAGTATATTCTTATGAATTTAGTGAAAAAACATATAAGAACACATAATATAATTAATATGAAATTATATATATTTCTTTTCATTATAAGTACATTCAAAGATAACTTGTAAGTTGTCCTTATATGCATAAAAGCCCATTTATTATTGAAAAATATGGAATTAAATATGTTCTTTTTAGTTTTTTCATTTTTATAGAATAATATAAGAGTTGTCAAAAGTTTTTACAATCCAATAGTTATGGAATCCTTTATAATTATTTGATAAATTTCATATGTATGAAACGATAAAGTATTATTATTAAATAAATATTTACGATTATAATTTACATCAAAAAATATATACATACAATTTATTCCATAAAAAAAAAAGTCTTTTGAATTGAATATAAATGAATGTCATTTAACGTAGTCTAAAGTATAAAAAACAATTTTTATTATTGAAATATGCATTAATAAATTCTTGATATTATAATTTGAAAATATTATAAAGTAAATCTATATTAATTTATGTCTAATTCAGAATAAGCAAAATATAAATAATAAGACTTATAAAAATATAAAAAGAATTATATTTTATTGTGTTGAAGAAAATACTAAATTTTTTGTCATATATTCCGTAATATAAGGATATATGGCAAAATGATTTAATAGTTTTTTCTATATAAGTTTTATTTAAAATAATATTTTGTGAATAAAATGTCTAACAAGTTATTATGATAATTTATTGTTTTATGTTAACGAACTTATTAAACTCTTCATAAGTTTATAGAAATAAATTTGATGAACTTGTCATATATAAAAAGAAGTAATATATAATTATATATATTAATTTATTTTAGTTATTAAAAATGGCTATAACATAAGATATATTTTATATTTTAAATAACACATTTTCGTATTTTTATAAATGAAAATGTTTTATTACACATTTAGGTATATATTTATTATTATATTGATGTAATTTATAAATTCATATTCATTATAATAAAATGAATATAATTCATAGAGAATTTTGTGAAAAAAAAAAAAATGTTTTCTGTTACCCTAAAAAAATTGAATGGTGAAAAAAATGCTACCAATACATAAAAATGGAATTTTTCAATGATAAATATGTAACTTAAGACATATAATTTTATTAAAAGTTACTTCCATATTAATATTATAATACGTACCATATGCTACCATTTTCGAACATATGTAAAATGTTAAAGAAATATTAAAAAAAACATTACCATTACATATAATATATAGAAATATATATACATAGAACAAAACTATAGATACATTTTTAAAATATACACTTTATTTTTGCATGAACTATAAAACAAGAAATAAATTATATTAATAAGAATTAACTAAAGATATATTTAATATATTTTTTTTTTATTAATTATATATAAATATAAATTAACACCTTTTCATGTTTATATTATTATGTAGAACGGTGAAACAAATTTTAATAATCTAATTTTAAAATTCGTAATTATTTTAAATATAAATGGAATTAATGTATCTTCAGAATAACGAATTTCTTAAATTCTGCCTACATGTCATAATTCATATATTCAATATTCACATTCAATTTTTTTTTAATGTAATTAAGCAAAAAAAAAAAAAAAAAGTTTCTAATTAGAAAATTGTAATATTTTATTTCTACCTCTTTAATTTTAAATTATAAAATCATAATATTCATAGTACATTAATTTTCTGATTTCTTAAGATTCATTTTGGTTTTTGTCTTTTTGATTACTGTTATATGATGAAATATGTTTTCCAATTATTTATCTTTCAAGTTATATTACAAACTTTTTTTTTATATTACTTTATTCTATAAACGTTATTTCAAAATAAAGAACAAAAAATTTATTTCGCATAAATTAACATGTCAATAATATGGAAACCATAAAATCTACAATTTCTATATTAATAATATGTTTATAAGAAAATGTCTTTATTATTAATATGCACATTTTATTCTTGTAATAATTAAAAATATCAGACAAAATTTTGATATTTTATAAATCAATTTTTACAATTTTTCATACATTATATTAAGATAGTTTTTCATTATTAATTATTTCCATAATATGAAAAGTGTAATTTTATTTAATATACATTATACAATTATGGATTTATAACTATAATTAAATTTAAAAAAGGAACTATATAAATATATGTATGCATTTGATAAAGTAATTTTATAGATATATATTACATATATAATTTTTTTTTTTTTTTTAAGACATTTTTAATAGAAACGATATAAAAAACTTTGAAGTGCTATCATATAATGAAATGTTTTTATTTTTTGTTAAATGTTCTATTGAAGAAAAAAAAAAAAAAATTCAAAAGTTTTTTAAGTAAAACCCTCTTATATATGGAACATTTTTTAGAATTTTCATTAGAATGTTTATAAAATAAATAAATATATATATATATATATATATATATGAATATATTGCAATAACTTTTGTTAAACATATATAATACTAAAGTGTGTATTAAACAATAATATATTATAAATTTTTTATTTAATTAAAAGTTTCTATATATATCATAAAGAATGATTACATTATAACACAATGTTTAATAAAAGAATTTAAATATATCTTTTTGAAAGGTGTAATTGATTTATTAAAAAAATATATCCTAAAAGAGTTAATCCTTAAATTTAATCTATACCGTAATTTTACAAAATATTTAGTGGTATTTGTTCATTTAAAATATTCATTTATATTATATATAATAAAGTAGTTATATACTTGTAATAATAAATCTCAGTTTGGGGGATTTTTGAATTTATAAAAATAGTACTATTAATAACAACTATATTAGCCATACACATTTTTTCAAATATTTTTATGTTTTTCTAATTTATGTCTTATTAAATAGAAAATACATATATAAATACAATGAATTTTATTATACTAAATTAAAAAAAAAAAAAAAAAAAAAGTGTCTTATATAATACATATATATTATAGTAAAAATGTAAATATTTTTGTATAAATATATAAATATTCATGTCATAAGTTCCGTTTCATATAACATGGTTTTATAAAAATTTATATTATTTTATATATGTATTCCTTTCTTATTTTTCATGAAAGAAACAGAAAAAAATATATTTTAACATTGTGCGTGTATTTAATTAAATTTATAATCTTGAAATGTATTTTTTTTATATTATTGGCATACATGCAAGAACAATAAAGATTTATTCTTTTTAGTAAACAAAAAGAATAATTTTCCAAATGTGCACCAATGTTAAGTATTTTAAAAATACAAAAAAAAAAAAATATAACATTAAAAACAATAAAATAAATATAAAAACAAAAAGAATTGGTATCTAAAAAAAAAAAAAAAAAAAAAAAAAAAATTACCATTTTATAAATAGTTATAATTTTAAATATATATTCAAATTTATATGAATATTTGTAAGAGACATGTTTATATAATATTTGCTACAAATATATTTGTATTTTTTTTTTTTATTTGGTTAGTATTTTTAAATTACTATTATTAAAAATAATATATATACATATATTAATACAAACTTATAAAAAAAAAAAAAAATTTATTTGATAAATGAAAATTAAAAAAATAAAAATTAAATTATAACATATAATTTGTGTATTTTCCACAATTTGTTCATTGGTTAATACATATAGTGTATTATATCATTTGATTGTATTTTTTTTCTTTTTTTTTCTTTTCTTTTTCGTTAAAGCATAAAATTGATTAAATTTTATATAATGTATTTTCTCTTAAGAAAGACATTAAATTTCGACAACTTCAAGGACATTAAGCTTGATTTAGGAGACAAAATAAACACAAACGATAACTTATGTTCATTTGAAGAGAATGAAGTATTTAATTTTTTAAAATATAAAGAATCAACTTGCAGTAAATTAGATATAAATTCAACAAATAATTCTGAAAGTACCTTGTCGTGTGTTCAAAAAGAATTAAAACGAATTAATACTTTAAAATGCTATTTAAATGAAATAATAAATTTGAGTGATGATGACAAACCAGATTTAGGTGCTATCGAAATAAATAATGTTAATGAGAAAAATAAAAATATTTATAAACAAAAAGAAATAGAAACTATAGGAATACTTAAAAATAGTGGTAAATACAAAAAAAAAATAAACAAACTATTATCAAATAGTACGTTTTGTAAAACATTGTCTAAAAAAATAGATAAGAATGAAATTTTAAATAAAGGAAGATTTTTAAAAAAAATTATATTAAATTATAATTGTAAGATATATAATAAACAAAATCCTAATAAAAAGGTTAACATATGTAACTTTAAGATAATAAGATGTAAATCTAATGCTTACATTTATTATTATTATTATTATTATGGTGATAAATATTCTTTAGAAAAAAAAGAAATTAAAAATCTAAGGTGCTCTTTAAAGAAAAGATATTTTTATAACGTATGTTTAATAAAAAGAGGAATAAAATTTAGTAAACTAAATGAGAAATACAAAAGATCCTTTTTTAATGAAAATTTCATTGAAAATAACAAAAATGAATATTGTTTTAATAAGGCAAAATTATATTTAAGAAAAGATGAAAGCAACCTAAATAATAAATTAAAAAATTATGTAGATAATAATACAAAGAATAATGAAGGTTTGTTAAATGAAAATGTCATATTGATTAAAACACAAAAGGAATCTAACAAAAATATTAATGATATTTGTATGGAAGCAAAAACAAATTATTTCCAACCATGGATGTATAAAAAAAAGGTAATAACTTTTTTAATCATATAAAATAATAATGTTATATGTATATATATATATAATATTTTTTTTTTTCGAATGAAAAAACAAAAATTGTGAAATAAATAATAGGCACTATAAAAATAGACACATGTATGTTTATTAACTTTTGAATAATAAATATATAATCTTTAATTTTATTTTATTTTATTTTATTTTTGTTCTCTTTAGGAATTCAAAGTAGGAAGCTCTAATTATTTAAACATATGTGATATGAAAAAGACAAACCATGAAAAAGATAATAAAAAAAAAAGTGACAAGTATTATTATAATTCTCATTTTAGTAAACTTAATAATGCAGAATATAGAAATAATTATGTTAAAAAAGAAAAGAATAATGGAAAACTTAATGAATTAAATAAAGTAAGAGATTCTATCAAAAGTAGATCAAATTTGAAAAATTTCAATCTAAGTATTTTCAGAAGATTTAGTACTAACAATCATTGTAATAATAAAAATAATTTGAAAGAAAATGATCGTACACGATTTCATTTCCTTAGTAATAATATTAATTATTATGGAACATTGATTAAGAAGAAAGAATATATAGAAAAAAGGATTACAAAGAAAGATAATAATATACTTTTATTGAATAAAAAGGTTGTTATACCAAATAAAGAAATGAAAGAAATAAAAGATAAAATAAAAACTGCATTGATTAGTTTAAATACCATTAAAAGGAATAATTATAAACTAAAATTTTGTCTAGAAAAAGAAATTCTAGATAATACTATACAACATAATGAATTAAAAAAAAGTATATGTTCCTTGTTTAGTGATAAATTTTTGCAAAGAACAAAAGTTGAGTCTAATGAGTATAACAAAGAAGAAAATGAAAAAAACAAAAAATATGACAATAATAATGATAATAATAATGATGATGATGAGGATGAAAAGAAAAAAAATGGAAAATATGATATAGAAAAAGAAGAAGAACATATATATGGACAAGTCATAAAAGAAGATAATATAAACATTTTATACAATAATTTGAATAACAAAAATGAAAATAAAAATATAAAATTACACCATGATAATCTTATATATGAAGAAAAATTGGAAAAAATGCAAGACAAAAATAATATTGTAATAAATAATAATGGTCAAAATAATTCATTTGTTGAAACTAATATGGAAAAAGAAAAAGAAAAAAAGAATATTTTTAGTGAGTCCAATAATTATGAATTTTTTGGAATTAAACAAATATATAAAAATAATATTACAAAAAATGAAAATAACTTATATAAACAAAATATAATGCAAAGTAATAATAATTTAAAAGAACATAATATTGATGATGATGATGATTATTATAATAAAAAGGAATATGATTCTCATTTTCTTGATAATGAGAAAACTAATTCCTTAATAAATTATGGAAATATACAACAAAGTAAAGAAAAATATTATGAAACAAATAAATATCCTAATCTTGTTCATACGAGTTATACATTGGACGAATTTTTTTGGAATAAAAAAAATTATAACTACTATAATCAAATGAATATGAATAATAATAAGACAAGCTTAAGTTTTACAAACAAAAATAATGAATCATTATTTGATAACAAATATATAAATAAAACCTATATAAATAATTTAACAAATTCTTATTGTAAAAATAAAGAAGATAATTATGATATTGGTTATAATAATTTTGTAAATTCTTCCACCTCTAAGTTTTTTGAACCATCCAATTTAGGAAAAACAGAAAAAGAAAAAAAGAATTTTGATTTGCAAAATGTAAGAAATATTAAAAAAATAATAAATAGTGATATATATGTTAATAACCAATTTGAAAGAATAAATAAAAGAAATAAAATAGTTATTAATATAATAGAAAATTATTTAATAGATAAAACAACATCTTTACCATTATCAAATGAAAAGGAAAATATTTATATGAAAAAAAATTTCCATATAGAAAATATATATAAAAAGAAAATGTCCAAAAATTTACCAGGCTTATATGATCATTATGCATTCTTACTTCTTAACCAAAATAAATGTGAAGTTAGATAAAACAAAAATTTGTAAATGTTATATATATATATATATATATATATTATATATATTTGAATTAATTTTCTTTACATAATTTTATGAGTATGAAATATGAATATACATTTTTATATGTTTATAAATATTTGTTTTCTTCTTTTCATTATCGTGCATTTATTTTTTTTTTTTTTTTTTCTTTTGGCTATCGAATTTGTAACTTTTTATGACAAAAATAATTATATATATGTTAAAATTTGTATATCTTTTTAAAAAAAATTATAGATGAAGACAAAATATATATATATTATATTTTTAATATTTTTTTTTCGGAAACAAGATGTAAATCACAATTATAAAGGGAAATAAAAAAAAAAAAAAAAAAAATATATACATATATATATTATATATATTAGTGTGCAAACGTGTAAGAGTATATAACATATAATATTATATGAAATAAAATTTATACTAGAAAAAAAAAAATAATATATATTAAAAGTATATTTATGTGTATCATTTTTGATTATCAATTTAAAAGGAAAATATGAATTGTCCTGAATATAAAAAATTCATGTTGGAGTTTTTTTTTTTTTTTTATTTTTTTATACATGTGAAAAAAATAATCATGTGCATATTTTAAAATATTGAATTAAACAAATAAATAATAAAATAAATAAATATATATATATATGTATATATTTGTACGCATAAATATATTTTTAATTTGTAATGTTATTTTTATATTTATATTGTTATATTTAATTTTTTTTTTTTTTTTTTTTTTATTGCATATACTTATTTGTCATTGTTATAAAGTTTTAAACTATATTATATATATATATATATATATATTTAGAAAAAATAAAAATAAGAGAAATATGATTGTGATAAAATGAAGGAAGATTTAATGATACAGCAATTAAGTAAATGCTCAGGCAATACACATATTTTGAAAAGGGATGAGGAAGAAAAAATTCAAAGTTTAAAAAACATATCACTGTTTTCTAGGACAAAAGAAGAGCTTAAAAAAAAAAGCAAAACTAAAATTGAAGATATATTTAATAAAAATACATATAATATAACTAATGTAAATATATTGAATAATGATAATATACAATATCCGTCATTTAATACTTTAAATAATAATATAAAGACATGTAAAATAAATAACACAATAATGGATAAATTAAAAAAAAAAGAAGAACAAAGAAAATGTAGCAACATTTTAAATTCCATTGTGGAAAAAAAAAGTGTTGATAGTTCTTCCTCTTATTTTTCAGAAGAGTTTTCTAAAAATAAATATAAAAATTATTTACTTAATAAAAGTTCAGTTTATTTAAAATCGAAATGCCATAAAGAATCAAATATAAATTTAAATTTAAAGAAACTAGAAAGACTACAAAAAAAAATGAAAAATATTAATAATATTGGTTATTTGAAAAAGGGAAACATCAAAAGTTCGGATGAGCACAAACAAAGTGGTAGTGATAATTATGATGATAATAGAAGTGATGATAATAGAAGTGATGATAATATAAGTGATGATAATATAAGTGATAATAATATGTGTGATGATAATATAAGTGATGATAACATAAGTGATGATAATAGAAGTGATGATAATAGAAGTGATGATAATATAAGTGATGATAACATAAGTGATGATAATATAAGTGATAATAATATATGTGATGATAATATAAGTGATGATAATATAAGTGATAATAATATATGTGATGATAATATAAGTGATGATAATAGAAGTGATGATGATAACATAAGTGGTGATAATAACATCAGTGATGATAATAAAAATGATGATGATAACATAAGGAATGATAATTATATAAATTATGACGAATATAATAATAATATATCTGATGATAAAAACAGTCTGTCAAGGTATGTATATGAAAAACGATTTAAACTCAATCTGTTAAAAGATGGTTCAAATGAAAATATATATTCTATTGTTAGTAAACGAAAATATAATAATACATATAAAAAGAAATGCTTATATTTAGGAATGAACAAATTAAATAATATTTGTAAGGAAAATCTTAAGATAAAAAGAAGCTATTTAAGATATTGTGGAGAAAATGCATCATCTGGAAATAGGAAATTATCAAATGGTATGTCTCAATTAATGAAATTAAAATATTTAATAAATAAAAAAAATAATGAAAAGAATAAGAATTCTTTATTTTATGATTCTAACGATAATAACAAATTTATAAAATTTCTAATGTCTGAAATAAAAATTGAAACGAAATTATATAAATTAATTTTATTTCTTTTATTTCTTCTCCTTTTATCATTATCAAAAAATATTTCTGATTATATGGTTATAACAAGAAAATGTTACAATATATATGAAAATCCAATTAAATCTATATATAGAATTATTAAATATATAATAGTACTTTTTAAAATATGTTACAAAGTTACCTTACCCATTTTTTTTTATTTATTATCATGTTTATTTATTACTATCTTTAGAATATTTGTTATTTTAAATATACCTATTTTCTTTTTCATTTTATATATCAAATTTGTACTCATAAGCGATAAATCTATCATCACTTTGTATTTTCTATTCTTTCAATTTTTTTATAAATATTTAGTTTTCCATTGTGAAGATATTTTTAAGAATTTAAAATCACATATTAGTTTAGATAATTTTTTAACTTTAATTTATAAAACGTCCTCTTTTATTTTTTATTACATGGTCAGAGTTTTTCAAACATTTCAAAATCATATAAATGCACAGTTTTATGAATCAAGTGATAGTAATTCCAAATAAAAGAAATACATACAAAAAAATATGAACAATTTATTATTAATATATAGTTATATTATTTTGAAAAGTGTAGGGTTTTGAAGTACACGCATTTTAATTTTTTCTCATTTTTTTTTTTTTTTTTTTTTGTAAAAAAATAGTGCCGTATATGTTAATATAACTTATATATATTATTTGTTGCACATTATATATTTACTTTATTAAAACATGATTATAAAAGGAAACTTTTTTTTTTTTTTTTTTTTTTGTATAAAAATAATGTTATTATATAATATATCCCTTTATGATTGTGTTTAAAATAATATAAAAATTTTATTTTTTTTGACAAGGAATATATATGTTATATATGTGTATAATTAAACATACATACATATATATATATATATATATATAAGATTATACATATGTATAATTTGTTTTTCATAATGTTTGGTATTTGAAAAAGGTCCTTCAAATAAAATTTTAAATAAAAAACCTCACCAAGCATATATATATATATATAATATATATGTATAAAAGTCACCATTGAGTATTTTTTTTTTTTTGAATAAAAAAAGCATAAAATTTCAAAAAATCACCTGAACAATTTTACACAAAAAAACTTAACATGGACATTCGTTCAGAAATTGTAAATTCTATAATATATTCTTTAAAAAGATGCAAAAATAAAAATAAATGTAATATTTCTTTTTTAAAACATAAAAATATATATGACATATGTATATATATATATATATATATATTTATTTATTTATTTAATTTTTGTAGATATTTTGTTGTTAAACGAGTTGTTGTCCCTTTTCCCAGCACACGCTGAAAAAAGCTTAAAGCTGTGCTTAAAATCGAGCATAAAAAAATACACATTAATAGAAGAAAATGATTCACCAGAACCTTGTAAATATTATGGACATAAAATCCTTAGCAGTAAAAAAAAAGAAAGTTTCTTTAGTGACACTACTATTATATGTAAGAAAAAGAAGAAAGTAGGCAAAAGAAAATTATCATCTATAAAATCTAATAGATATAAAAAGACATGTATACATTTTTTTGTACTATGTGGAAATAAAAGAAAGTATGTTGTATTTCAAAACTTTTGTTCATGTTTTTATTTTAAAGAAAAAGTATTATGTAATAATAACGATGTTTTATGTAAACATCTTTTATCCGTTTTTTTAGCAAAATGTTTTCATAACTATAGGAATATTTTTTTAAATTCCGATTTATTTTTTGAATGGTACCTTAAAAAATTAAATATCTCAAACCAGTAATCTGTACAATAAATGTACATTTATATAAGTACATGTATGTAATATGTTTTATTTTTTTCATCTCTTTTTAATTAACTATATATATATATAAAAGTTTAAGTTTGTAAATATTAAATACAAATTTAATATGAATTATATTAGTTTAAAAAAAAAAAAATTAATAATATATATAATAAATGAAATAATATTTACTAAATAATAAATAAAATAACATTTATTTTATACATATAACCAAATGGTAAAACGTAATATAAATATAAGGTATATTACTAAATGGATTTATAAAAAAATATATGTTCTAATCATTTTGATGTTTTAAATGTACAAGGGTTCTTATGAAATATTAACACATTAAATATATATATCCCTTTAATTTAAAAAAAAAAAAAAAATTATATATTTTACATTTCATAATGTGGTTTATATTTTCTAAAATACGTATATTAATAAATCTTCTCAAAATATAATCATATGGTTGTAGTCTATTTTTTTGGCAATTAATTAATTATATAAATAAATATAATAATAGTTAAAATATTTCATGGAAAAAGTAATTTGTATATTTTTGGTATATTTTTAATATTTTACATTTCGAATAATATATATATATATATATATATATATATATATATATATATATATATATATATTTATTTATTTATTTTATATAACTTATCTATGTATGTGACTAAGACTTTTTACCCTTGGTGGGAATATAGTAGATCCATCAATACGATTACACATATGTTCTTCTAGATCTTTTCTCAAATAGTTTTTAACACTTTCATCAGTTATGGTAGTATACCAAATTTCTATTCTTATATATCCATATCTTGTAGTACTTAATTTATCTACTAATCTAATACCAGTTATTAAATCATAATGTTTTAAACTACATCCAATTATAGCTAAAACAAGATTATTCCAAAATTCATCAATTTGGCTATATGGATAATCCTTAGGTAATATTTTATATTCAAAATGACCACCGCCTGAATTTGCTGGGTCTTCCCACATAGGTTGTATATTATCTCTAAATATCATAAGAGCATCAACAATACGAAATATTCCATCTTCTGAAAATCTTGTCATACTTCTTTGTGCAAGTAAATCACTTGGTTGAGGTAATCTATTCCATAATTGCCAAAATTTTTGAACACTATTAAATTTAGCTAGTGGTCTTGTATAATCTTTATAATTATTACTTTGTTTTATTTTATTATCTGATACTTGTTCCCATATCACCCAATTATATTGTAATAATAAGGGATTCGATAAATCTATTTTAGTAGCTTCTAATTTTTCACTCAAATCAATAGCATCTCTGTTGTTTTTATTAAATGTTAAATACTTCATCTTATAAACATGTATATAAAAAAAAAAAAATTAAATTAAAATTAAACAATATAATAAGATATTTATATATAACGAATATATAATCAATTATATTCCCTTACGTCCTTTTTTGTTAAATATATACATAACAAATGTATCACTTTAAAACACTATTAAATATATGGAAAAAAAAAAAAAAAAAAAAAAAAATACATATATATATATATGTATATATAAAGGTACCTTTCTTATTTACACGTAAACGATTATTCTTAATTATGTATAAAAATAATATATTATAATACCAATAAAATAATAATAAAAAAAAAAATACCAAGTTTACAGATTACTCAAGAAAGGTATCATATTATTATATACATATATATATTATTTAATATTATATAAATATATAATTTATGCTAAGAGCAGTAAATTTTATACTTTATAATATATATATATATATTAATTTAAAACAAAAAATGATAATACTATAAAAATAAAAATGGAAAAAAAATATAATTATATATATATATATATATAATGTAATAATAAATAATAATATATATTTTTTATTTATTACAAATCAAAATGATGATAAATATTTTCATTAAAAAGAAATATATATTGAAAAAAAATTCTTGTACATGTTTTAATTAATTTTAAAAATATATAAATTTTAATATAGAAAAAATTAATTTTTTTTTACCAGTAACATTTGTTTTTTTTAAAAGAATAATATATATATGAATAAATTATATCAAGGGTGAAAAAGAAGAAAAAAAATTATATAAATATTAATATATATATATATATTTTATAAGTATGAATTCGTGGAAGTTATTAATAAAAATATTATATGAATAAATATAATATATATATATATATATATATAATATATTATACATAATAAAGTTAAGTATATTGTTATAATATGTATCATATATAATCAATTCATAAATATTTTATTATTTATTATAATATTTCATATATATAATATATATTTATATATATAATATTATATAACTTATATTTATTACATATAATAAAATATATGTAATACAATACGAAATTATTATATGTAATTGCATGCATCTATATATATAAAAAAAACCTTTATAAAAATGAATATTTGTCATATAAAATAAAATTCATAACATATTGTTAATAAAAAAAAACTCAAAACCTAATTATATATATATATATTTATTACCTTTTAATTTATTACCAATTTCCTATCAAATTCAATTTGTATTTCAAATAAAAAAAATGACTAATTATAGAAAAAAAAATTTCGTAATTAAAATAAATTTCTAGGTTATATAAATAATTCAATATGGAAAATTTAAGTGAAATACATTTTCATTATGTCTATAAAAGAAAAAAATATTAATAAAAAGCCCATAACCATATCATTACTTATAATTATTTTAAAATAATATTCATTGAAAAAATAAGCCAAATAAGTATATTTTTTTTTTTTTTTTTTTATTGATAAGTAAATAATGTCAGATGATGTTTCAATTTTTTCTTATGAAAAGTACCTAAAATTTATCAACATGTAAATAATTTGTTTAAAAAAATTATTCACATATATTATACTATGAACAATTTTAGAATGTTATCTAATTTGAATTTTATAACATATACATTTTTATATTCATTTAATACAAAGAAATCTTGAAAATCTATAAAAATTATATATGTTCATATATAAAAAAAAGAAAACTTGATTAAACATAATTAAATCATTTAAATAATAATAATAAGAAAAATGTTGGTTATTATCAGGTTTTAAATTTTTTAAAAAATTAAATAATTCGATTGTACAATTTTTTTTTTCTATATCTTGTCATTTGTTCATGATATTGTCTTTTTTTTTTTTTTTTTTCCAAATAGCTATAGATTAAGGACGAAAAGTAATTTTCGATCATATAATATTTGGAAAAAAAAAAAAAAAATACGAAAATTTATTTACATATACTTGAAATAGCTAATTTTTTTTTTTTTTTTTTTTTGTTCATAATTTTAAAAAAATATATTATGACAAAATATTTAAAAAATGAACGAGTCATAATTTTTTTTTTTTTTTTTTTTTTTTTAACTTTTGAAAAGCCATTTTTAATAGTTGTTCAGCATAAAACTGTTGTTCATATGGAGAATACTACCAAAATATATAGAATATATTATTAAATTAAATATGTTAAGGTTTTAATTATTTATAAGATAATGGAAATTATGAAAATGTCATAAATTATTTCCTAGTTAGCCATAGAATGGTTGATTAGGTAGCTTTTCAAAAAGAAAAAAAAAAAAAAAAAAAAAAAAAAAAACAACATAAAATAAAATAAATAATAATAATAATAAACAAATAAAGACATTTATACCCCAATTAAAATAAATTATTTTATTTATTATTTTTATAATTGTTATCTTTTATTTTTATCCTTTTTTTTTTATTTTTTATTTATATATAATAATACATATTATATTACGACCAAATTTTATAAAATCTACATATTTTTAAATTCTTCTTTTTTTTTTATATATATATATATTTTTTTTTATTATAATATTTCATATGTCTTCATAACAATGATATTTTTATTTTTTATGTATTTTTTCATATTCTTTTAAATATATATTTGTATTTTGTTATATTTTTATTATATTCATATTTTTTTTTTTTTTTTTTTTGTGTGTCGCCATTTCTTTTATTTACAAGTTTAAGATCTAAGGCGAATAATATATTTTTCATACGTTTTTAGAAACTGTCTTTTATAACACATTACGCCTGTTTCTCTACCTGAAATATTTGTTATTATTATTGTCAATTTCTGTTATATGTTTTAGAACATTTTAACTTTATCTATTTTAAACCGTCAGTTAAAAAAATATATATATTCATACATACATACATACATACATACCTATTTCTTCATCTAAAAAATAAAACAAATATCAAATGAAGAAAGCATTTGTATTAATATTTTCCTGTCTCTTACTTTTTTTGCATCTGCACACTGTAAGAACGCATTATGCCAAAAATGAAGAGACAAATAATAAGGATACTAAATTGAAAAAGAAACGTAATTCCAAAACTTTCAATAAAAAATTAACAAACAAATCCTTTCTTCAAGTACAACATACTGTATCAACTAGATCTGTACCACCGCCACCATGTCTTGGAGATGATTGCTTCTGCCAAAATTATTACGATTTAACATTAATTTTGGATGAATCTGCAAGCATAGGATCAAAAAATTGGAAAAACCATGTTATTCCATTTACTGATAAAATTATAAACGATTTAACAATAAGCAAAAATGAAGTACATGTAGGAATTTTGTTATTTTCTAGTAAAAATAGAGATTACGTCACTTATGGTGATGAATTAAGATATCAAAAAGATGAGCTTCTAAAAAAGGTAGAAAAATTAAAAAAAGACTATTATTGTGGAGGAGGAACAAAAATATTAGGTGCATTGAAATATTCTCTGGAAAATTATACAAAACATAAAAATGTTAGATATAATGCACCTAAAGTAACAATATTATTTACTGATGGTAATGAAAATTCTGCATCTAATAAACAACTTTTGGAAATGGGTTTGACATACAGAAGAGAACGAGTAAAGTTATTAGTTCTTGGTGTAGCAGCTGCTGAAGATAAAAAGTTAAAATTAATAGCTGGGTGTGAAGAAAATACCAACTGCCCATATTCCATGAAAGCAGAATGGGAAACTATAAATGACATAACAAAGAGATTAACAAATAAAATATGTCATACAGAATCGGAAATAGAACCAGAACCACAGCCAGAACCTTCCACACCAACAACACATTGCCAAGGTGATGATTGCTTTTGTGAGGATTATTACGATTTAACTTTAATTTTAGATGAGTCACGAAGTATAACTCTCAACAAATGGAAGAATGACGTAGTTCCATTTGCCGAAAAAGTTTTGAATAATTTAAATATCGACAAAGATAAAATACATGTTGGAATTATGCGTTTCGCTAAATCTATGAAAACGGATACAGGTTATGAGCAGGAAACAAGATATATGAAAAACGATTTGATAAAATTAGTTAGAGATTTAAAAAATAAATATGGATCTGGTGGTGCTACCCATCTTGTCGATGCTTTACAATATTCATTAAAAACTTTTACAAGACACCCCAATAATAGAGTCGATGCACCTAAGGTAACAATATTATTTACGGATGGTAATGAAACTTCTAAAAAGGAAAAAGATATACGAGATATAGGATTATTATATAGAAAAGAAAATGTAAAGCTAATAGTAGTAGGGGTTAATTTAGCTACGGAGAAAAGTTTAAAATTATTAGCTGGTTGTACTGAAAATGAAGAATGTCTACGAGTTATTAAATGCGAATGGAATGATTTAACAAATATAACTAAAATACTTACGGATAAGATATGTAATACAGGATCGGTAGAATTACCAAAACCTGAAGAGAATCCTGAACCAGTAGAAAAACCAAATCCAGAAGAAAATCCTAATCCAGTGGAAAAACCAAATCCAGAAGAAAATCCTAATCCAGTGGAAAAACCAAATCCAGAAGAAAATCCTAATCCAGTGGAAAAACCCGAACCCGAAAAGAATCCTTGTATAAACATGGAAGATTGCTATTGTAAAGATTTTTATGATCTAACTTTAGTTTTAGATGAATCAGCTAGTATATCTGATTTAATATGGAAAAACGAAGTTATTCCATTTGCTTTGGAAATTATTAAAAGAATAAATATAAGTTATAAAAATGTGCACATGGGCGTTTTGCTTTTCTCTGAATACACTAGAGATGTTGTTAGATTTTATGATAATGCAAGATATGAAAAAGGGACACTACAAACAAAAATAAATGATCTAAAAAGAGATTATAGAAGTGGAAAGAAGACATATATAACACAAGCTCTACGATATGCATTAACATATTATAGCAAACTTTCAAATAGAAAAGAAGCACCTAAAGTAACCATGTTATTTACAGATGGAAATGATTCCAATGAATCAGAAAAGGGATTAAATGACATTGCATTGTTATATAGAAAAGAACATGTGAAATTATTGGTAGTAGGAGTTTCTACAGCAAGTGAGAATAAATTGAAAATGTTAGTTGGTTGTGCAACAAATGTTGTTTGCCCATTTGTTATTAAAACGGAGTGGGGATTATTGAAAAGTGTATCAGAAGTGTTTGTAAAAAAAATATGTGACACTGGAGTGGTATTGCCACCTGGAAGTCCCTCTGAATCAAACCCTGGAAATCCTTCCGAATCATCACCTGGAAATCCTTCCGAATCATCACCTGGAAGTCCCTCCGAATCAACACCAGGAAATCCCTCTGAATCATCACCAGGAAGTCCCTCCGAATCAACACCTTCTTGCAGTGGAACCGAATGTTTATGTCACAATACCTACGACTTAACATTAATTATAGACGAATCTGCAAGTATCGGATATTCTAACTGGGAAAAGGAAGTAGTTCCCTTTACTGTAGGAATTGCAAGTAATTTAGAAATAAGTGAAAAGAAAGTAAACATGGGAATATTATTATTTTCTGACAAGATTAGAGAGTTCATTAAATATGGACAAAAAGAAAGTTATGATAAAATTAACTTAGTAAGAAGAATACACGATTTGAAAAAATATTATAAATCAGGAGGATTTTCATATATAGTAGAAGCTTTGAAATATGGATTATATTCATATGCAAAAAGTACATCTACTAGATTAGATGTTCCTAAAGTAAATATTTTGCTTACTGATGGGAATAATACAAATACGTCTGATTTTATTTTAACTGAAGTGAGTTCCTTATATAAGAAAGAAAACGTAAAGTTATTATTGATTGGTATTGGAGGTCCTACTATACATAAGTTAAGATTGTTAGGTGGTTGTGATAAATCGGATGGTGATTGTCCATATGTTGTAAAAGCAGAATGGAATAATTTAAAATATACATCAAATTTAATTATTAATAAAATATGTCATACAGATACTCCAGTAGAAAAACCAGGAGATAGTTCATCTGTATGTAATTCTAAGGATGATTGTATATGTAAGAATTATTTTGACTTGACATATATTGAAGTTCCAACATTAAATAGTACTTATACATGGAAAAGTGAGTTTATGGATTGTTCAAAAAATATAATGAATAGTTTTGTTATAGATAAAAATCAGGTACATGTTTCCTTGATAATATCTTTAGAAAAGAAGTCTGTTCACCAAGGCTTTGATGATGTTAATTCTTATAATAAAAATGAATTAGTAAAAACATTAGGAAAGTTAGAGAATTCTATGGTTTTAAACAAAACGAATATATTAGATTCATTAGTATATGGTATTCAACAATCTTTTGGAAAAGGACATAGAGAAAACGCGCCAAAAGTTACTATATTATTAACAAATAGTAATAGTGATTTATCTGATGAGAAGGCATTACAAGATATATACTTAAATTACAAAGAGAGATCAATTAAGTTATTAATTATAGGTATAGGTATAACGAATAAGGAAAAATTACTTCATGCTGGAGGATGTAATATGAATGGGAATAATTGTCCACATGTATATGCATCTAAAAGTTTTTCATATATTGGTGGTGTTGATACATTTTTAGAAGTAAACAAATGTGATAATAGTAGTAGTAGTGATAATAATGGAGGTGACAATGGGAATGGGACAGAAGGAAATGTAAATCCAGATACACCTTCATGTAATGATAATGATGATGATGATAAATGTAATAATGATGACAGTAATATAATATGTACTAAAGTTTTAGATATAGCTGTAGTATTAGATCAGTCTAGTAATATATCCAAAGATCAATGGAATGTATATGTAAAACAGTTTGTTATAAATACAGTGAACCAAAACTATTTGTCAAAATATCGAAGTCATATAACTATTGTAAAAATGGGAAAGAGTACTAAAGAAAAATGGAGTTTAAACAAAAAAATTAGTTATCAAAAGAAGAAGATTATTAAAAAAATAAACAAATTACCAATATCTTATTCAAAGAAGAAGGATATAGCAAAGAGCTTAAAGTATGTAAGGACAAAAGTATTTAAAAAAAGTGAAACAAATAGAAAAAAATTAATAATAATGTTAGTTGAAGGAAAATCAAACAGTAATATGAATGATTTGAGAAAAGAAGTTGGATTATTAAAAGTAAATAATATTGATTTTTTTGCATACGCAATAGATAATATAGACCAAACAGAATACAAAATACTTGGAGATTGTGAAAGTTCAGTAGACATGGGAATTATGGGGAATTCACCATCATCTCCTTCTTATTTGCCATGTAAAAATATAGTTAAGGTATCATGGGATACATTATTATCTTCAACAGATATACATATGAAGTATATTTGTAATGGTTATCCTGAAGATGCCGAATGTTCTGAATGGGAAGAATGGAGTCCCTGCCCTGAAAATTGTCCAACAATTAATAATAATAATAATAATAATAGAACATATTTTCCACATCTAAGCAAACGGGAAAGGAAAGGACCATATACATTAAAAGGAGAAGAATATATGGGTGAGAAATATGGAAGTTCTTGTATGGAATTAAAATCTATTGAATATCGATCATGCCCTATAAATGCAGGTTGTAATGATATGTGTGGAGATTTTGGTGAATGGAGTGAGTGTAGTGCAACATGTGGAGAAGGTATACGAGTAAGAAATAGAGATAATTCTTTAGACAATGATGACAAATGTAAATTATTTAATTCAACTGAGATGGAAGCATGTAATATTCAAGAATGTGATGATAATAATAATGTAGATATATGTGAGGATATTGGAGAATGGAGTGATTGGTCCTCTTGTTCTAAAACTTGTGGATATTCAACAAGAAGTAGAACGTTTAGTATTTTACCAGAATATATAGGAGAATATCCTAACTGCAAAACATTTGAAAGGAGTGAAACAGAAGTATGTGCTTTTATTCCTGCATGTTCTGATGAAACATGTTTTGAATGGGAAGAGTGGAATGAATGGTCTTCTCCATGTAGTCCTAGGAAAAGAGTTCAGAAAGCTCGAGTATTAAAAAATAATGGTGTTATTAATAGTAGTGGCGATAATAATAATAATAATAATAATAATGCTAAAAGAGGGATGGAGCATACACATTCTACATTTACTTCTTATAATAATAAAAAATCTGATTTATGTGAAGAAGAAGTGCGACATTATTTAAATAAAGTAGAATATGATGAGGAATCTACATGTGAAAATAAAAACCCTTGTGGTGATTGGTCAGACTGGTCTGAGTGTGATAGGACATGTAATGTTGGTGTTCGAATAAGACATTTTATATCTCACATGTTTGATATGGTTTCAGATGAAGATGAAAAGGAATGTTTAGAATATTATAATAAAGTTGAAACGGAAGATTGTTTGCATTTACCACCATGTGACGGAGGTGAATGTAGTGATTGGGAAACTTGGGTAGAATGTAAAGAAGAAGATATGATTGGAAACAATTGTCATAAACCAAATAAAAAAATATTAACTAGAAAGTTGGAATTATTGAAAAATAAAGATATAACAAGATCAAAAAATACATCTGATGTTTGTAATGACTATACATTATTTAGAGAAGAAGATTGTCCTCAATTAAATGATACATGTATAAATGCATTATGTAATGAATGGGAAGAATGGGGAGATTGTTCCAGTACTTGTGGAGAGGGGTCATTTAAAATAAGAAAAAGAAAAGCACCTTTAGAATTGATACCTGCATCTCAAGATATAAATGGAAATATTGGTTTGACATGTGCACAACAAAATATAAAAGTTGAGGAAAGAGAAGCTTGTATAGTTCCAGCATGTGAAGATGAATCTACAAACGGAGGAACAGTAGTAGATGGATCTACTACTCCTTCTTCTCCATCTGACAGTAATAATAATGATGGCTCATCGGGTAATAATACAGGAGATTCAAATGATAAAAAGGGTATGGGAACAGGTGAAAAGGTTTCGATAGCTGCTGGAGTAATAGGATTAGTAGCCTTAGCAGCAGGAGGTTTGATATATGGATACAATACGTTAAATGGTGGTGAGCCCCCTCATAGTTCTAATATGGAATTTGAAAATGTGGAGAACAATACAGGTGCAGAAGAGCAAGAAAATGAGGATTTTGAGGTAGTGGACGCGGATGACCCTATGTGGAACTAATCCACATGTCTTTAAAAAAAAAAATAAAAAATAAAATAAAA
Source organism: Plasmodium sp. gorilla clade G2 (assembly GCF_900097015.1). Taxonomy (NCBI): domain Eukaryota; phylum Apicomplexa; class Aconoidasida; order Haemosporida; family Plasmodiidae; genus Plasmodium; species Plasmodium adleri (nom. inval.). The sequence continues at coordinate 525,191 of NC_041695.1, forward strand.
GAAAATAAAAGAAAATAAAAGAAAATAAAAGAAAATAAAAGAAAATTACGTTTGTGAATAAATAAATATATATGTTATATATGCTGGTGAATAGAAAGCCCTTTTTGTAATAATAATATTTCTTGGATTTTTTTTCTTATTTTTTGTTAATATTTATATATTATATATACGGACTAACATATATATATATATATATATATATATATATGTATATTTATTTATTTATTTATATATATTTTAAATTTTGTTAAGATTCATTGGTTCTATACAAAATAAACATTATAAAAATATCATTCCCACTGGATACATACATATATATTTATATATATATATATATATTTATTGTTTTGTATTTATGAGGGGAATAAACTTTTAGTTCGAATAAGTTTAAAATATTAAATAAATGTAATATGCGTATTCTTATTTTAATAAGTACATCAATTTTATAAATGCAAAGCTAAAAAAAAATTCTTTTCTTATGTCTAGAAGATAAAAAAATAAAAAAATACATACATATATTATATTCTATATATATGAGGAACATTTTGAGGGATTATTATGATATTTAATATTATCTAATATATTAAAATTATATATATATATATATATATTTTTGTATTTTTAATTCTATATATATATATATAGAGAAAAAAAATGGATTTTGAAATATGTTCGGACGATGATAATTTTCAAAAGGAAAAAAAGGAGCATTTAGATATTTCTTACTTTGAGAAATTCATCGTGGATGCTGATAATAAAGAAAATTTTGATAAAAGCTATGATACTTATTTTAAGACTGTTAATAAGGATTTCATATATACGTGTCATCATATTTTTAATGCTCATAACGAGGATAATGTGAAGAAAGTAAATTTAAAAAAAAAAAAAAAAGAAGAAATATATAAATATATAAATATATGTATATATACAGTACAACATTGAACATTTCATAAAGAATGTAAAATATTTAATTGTTGTAGATTTTATCATATTATGAACCAAATGTGGATATAGAAGAGTTCAATAAGAAAATAGCACGTGCTTACAAGTACATTCAAAAAATGAGTAAAATTTTTTTTTTTTTTTTTTCTGGATATACATTTTAATATATGTTATATTGTCTTTATAGTTTTAAATATGTGTTGCTTGAGAATAATAGGATGCGTCAAGAGGATAAATATTTGGTAGTTCACAATATATATATATATATATATATATATATATATATATTTTTATATTATTCATTTGCAATTTGTTGTATTATAATTATAATTATAATTATACGTTTGTCTTTCATTTTAAAAAATATTTCACTAATAAATTGACCATCAGGAGAGTTTGTTAAAGATAGAAAATGATCTGAGAAATCATAAATTGAAACTTAGGTATACAAAATTGTACATATATATATATATATATATATATATATATTTATTTATTTATTTATGATTGTGTTTTTTTCATTGCAACTTTTTAGTTATGACAAGGATGCAGAAAAAGTTATGAACAAAAGGAACTATAGAGAATATGAAAATTGTGAAAAATGTGATTTGGTAATATATATATTTATGTACTACTAAGCATAATTGAAAGAAAAATATATATATATATATATATATATATATGTATGTATATTTTTTTTTTTTTTTTTTTCTTATCCTTTTGTGAAGGAAAAAGAATATTTAAAGAAAAGGAAAAGAATTGATTTTATAATAAAATATTTTATAAATGCAGCAAAAGAAATAAACAACATAGATCTAAAGTGTGGGAATTCATTTTTTAGTTATGATCATTTATGTTTTTTACAAAGAAAATTTTTGCTTGAAAAAATAGAAGATATGAATGAACTTACACAAAACAATGCTCTTATGAATAAATTTATTGATAAAACTGAAAGAGAAAATATATTTAAAGAACCTATGGAAAATAATGAAAAGAATGAGAAATATTTACAAGAAAATTATCCAGACAAATTATATACATACAAGTTGGATGAAGATTGTTTATTTTTAAAACCTCATAATATCGATTCCTTTTTTCTCTTAGATTTAAAAAATATTTATGGTCTGTTCCAAAAAAGTTATATACTCATAAATATATATATATATATATATATACATATATATTTATTATGTGTTATTTCCTTTTCAAGTTGGAAAACAAATCAGGGGGAAGAAAAAATATGGTTATTTATGTCTAATCAAATATTTAAGTAATTTTGATGAATATTTTTATAGAAAGGAAAAAAAGGAGAAGGAAAGAAATGAATTCCCTTATGATCAAAGAAAGAAAATATTTGAAAAGTTGGAAGATGTAGATTATAATTCTGTAATAGAGAAAATGGTTAGTTATAAAGGGGAATATATATATATATGTTCATACATTTTTTTTTTTTTTTTTTTTTTTTTTTAGGGTGAAAAATATTTTCTTCCATTACCAAAGGAGGATGTAGAAAAAAGTTAGCTATATTCAATAAATTTGAAATGTTATTAATTTCTTTTTGTAGATGTATTCATATGTTCCTATAATAATTAATGTGATAAATGTTTAAACAAAAAAAAAAAAAAAAAAAAAACATTTTCTTTCTTTCTTTCTTACTTTGTGTTTATAATATGTATGGTTCAGATATTAAGGAGTTACGCATTTTAAAGTTTTTATTGTTGAAACTATTTAGAAAAAGGTTAAGTCAAAATATATATATATATATATATATGTATGTATGTATTTAGAATTATATTTTAATAATTTCAACTTGTATATTCCATTTTCTCCTCATCATAGGTGTAAATCAAAACATTGTGATAGGAAATTCTCATTTCCATTAAAAATTGTTATTACGGGAAAAATAAAGAGAGGTATCATATATTCAAAAAAAAAAAAAAAAAAATGCACTTATATGTATAAATATAAACATATATATATATATATATATATTTATATATGTGTTATTATTTTTTTTCCTTTTTAGAAACGCTACTTTTAGCTAGATACCTGAAAAAAAAGTTCACATTAAAAATATACGATTTTAATAAGATAAAAAAGGAAGTTGAACATATATGTAGTAATAATAATAGATATATATCAAACGGTAATTATAAATAATTAATAGTTATAAGGGTTACACATAAAAAGAAAACATATGAATATATATATATTCATAAATATTATATATATATATATATATATATATATATATATATATATTTTGAATATATGTCTAACAACATCAGACGAGAATGTAACAAACAAAATAAACATAATAAAAAAGCTAAAAGAGATATTAAAAAAACTTGATGAAAAGAAAGAGAATACTTTTCAAGTAGATTTATTATATTATCGTATAAAATATGATGAAGATATATTTTATAGAGATAAAGAAAAAAGAAATAAGAAAATTATGAAAAATGGAAAGATGAAAAAATATTATGGTTACATTATTATAAACTTTTTTTTTTCATTAAAAGATTATATAATGTATGAATATAAAGCAAAGAAATTTTTTCTTTACAACAAATACATACATATAGGGCATGTGAAAAAAGAAAAGAAAATTCAATCGATTAATTTTTCACCATTTGAAGAAGATACTATGCAAAGTACAGATATTAAAAAAATGAATACACAACAGAATAACAAAAAAATCGAAGAAGAAGAAGAAGAAGGAAAGAAAAAAAAAAACTTGAAAAAAAAAAAACATGTTACAATGACAAATGAGAACAATTCAATAGACAAGAATGATGAGAATATTATAAAAAAAGATACAAATATATTAAAAGATAATAGTAATGATAATAATATTATATCTTATCATGAAGATATTAATAATTATAATAAACATATTGAAAATAATATTTTATTTTTTTCAAATTTTATATGTCCAGTAGATGATTTATTTTATATGAAAAAAAATTATGGAGGTGCTATAGATTTCCATTTTCACATTGAGAAAAGTTTGAAACAAATAAATTCAATTTTATATAAATGTATTAATAATAACTGTTCATGTCATATGAAAGAAAAAAAAAAAAGAATAACAAAACAAATTCATAAATATACAAATGATAATAAAATATATAAAGAAAAGGAATATACAACAGAAATTAACAATGAAGAAAAAGAAAATATAGAAAACGAAATATTGTTATATCAGAAAAAATATATATTTAGAAAAAAAAATGATAATTTCAAAAATTATTTCAAGAAGAAAATTCATATTCAATGTAACATTAAAAATACAAAGTATTTATATCATACATACAATATAAAGGATATAATAGGAGATAAGGAGATACAAATTAAATATTACAAACTTTATAATAATGAATCCAAATTAGATTACATTCAACAAAAGAATATAAAGAAGGACAAAAAAATATATCATTCCAATTTTTATATTGTAAATAAAATATTCCAGTTTGATAAAAATTTTATAGAGATCGAACATTTTTTAAAAAATTATAATAAAAAACTTGGACGCTTATATGAAAGATATTATGTTATTAAAAAACAAAATATAAAAGATATATATATATATACAAGTAAATTATTATCAAAAGTTTTTTTTTTAATTAAAAAGAAAAAAGCAAAAAAAAATTTGAATCATAAGAAATATATGAATTATTATAATAAAAAATGTTATAATAATGATAGTAGTAGCAATACGTATTATGATAATCTTATAAATAATGAAGATAATAAGAATGAGAATATTTATGATGAAAAATATTTTATGAGAAGAATAAATATAGATAATACCATGTCTTTTTATTTTAAACTTAGATATTGTAATATAATAAAAAGATATATTATTCATTTATTTAATTTATTTATATGGAAAATAAAAATGGAAAAAAATATAAAGAAAGGTATAAAGTATATATATAAAAATATTACAAGATTTATAGACTTTATAAATTCTATAAAATATATAAATGAGTTTATTCAAATGTATAATAAATATTGTGAATTAGAAATTAAAAATGATGAGGTTCAATTATTATTATTTGAAAAATTGAATCAAATACAGCAAATTATATGGTCAGATATTATAGAACAAAGAAATTATAATATTTATCATAATAAAGATATTTTATATATATATAAATGGATATATATACAAATATATTTAATATTATATCATGAATTTTATTTAATTAATATAGAACATCAATTATATATTGATATAGATTCTTTTGTAAACGAATTATTATATTCTATCATACACATTAATATAATAACAAATACATTAAAAAATGATAAAAAAAATAAAACAAATATATCTTCTATATTTACATATATGCCAAAAAATACAAAAGAATTATTTACATATGATCATGATCAAAATTATTTTGATTTTCCATTCATCAATACAATATTGATAAATATGAATAAGTTATTTATACCAATTATATCAAATAATATTATACACCACAATAATAATAATAATAGTAATAATAGTAATAATAATAGTAATAATAGTAATAATAATAATAATAATAATAATAATAATAGTAACAATAGTAATAATAATCATATGACACATAAAATTAAAAATGATGATAGTGTGGAAAATCTCATATTTTCAAAAAGAGAAAAATATATTCATATGTGGGTAAAAGAATTTCGTTCTATAAATAATTATAAATTCTTTTATAAAATGAAATATCTACTTAATAATTTATTAATAATATTAAGAACATATTTTTTCATCTTTCAAGAATTAAATATTTATATTTATAATTTTATAACATTACATTATTTTTGTGTATATAAAAAAATAAATTATATTTTTGAAAGGTTAAAAAAATATGTTCGAGCCCATCGACGTATTCCTTTTTATTATACTACAGCTCTTACTACAAAAAGAGAAAAGAAAAAAAAGAAGAAACTACAAGTTAAAATATTAAATATGCAAGAAATAAACAATGAGGAGAAACAATTATATATGAAACAAAATATATATAATATGAATATCTTAATAGATAATAGAATTAATAAAAAAAGACATATATTTAATATAAGAAAATTTTTGAACCATATTTTAAGTTATATATATATTTCACAATATTTTCTAGTCATATCAAAAGAAGATTTACAAAATGTTATGATAAGTAGTTTATATTTTATAAAAGACAGAAAGAAAAAAATGAATTCTTTTATATTTCTTAGAGATATTTTAAATTCATATGTAAAAATATATTCTGTAAATAAAAATTTGTTCATATTACCAAACGATTTAATGTATCATGCATATAATTACGATCATAAAATGAAAAATAATAAAGAACAAGAGGAACACATATTCATTTTGCATTTTTTCTTTTTCTTGATTTTTTATTTTTATTCAAAACCTAAAAAAAATCATCTCAAAAAGGTCACTCCTAAAAGTGTTCACCCTTAAACATTACGATAAAAAAAAAAAAAAAAAATATATATATATATATATATAATTATATATTTGTTTTTATTTTTATTTTTATTTTTACTTTTACTTTTATTTTTTAGATTTTTTTTAGATACTTACATGTTATGCAAACAAAAATGAATGCTCAAGGAATAGACGAACAGAAAAAAATCGAAACAATCAAAACACAATTTTGTTTTTTACAATTTGACGAAGATACTTATGAATGTAAAGAAAAAATATTATGTGATTATTTTTATGTCGCATTAAATCATTTAAAAGATTCAGAAAGAAAAACTTCAGAACAGATTGAATTGTTGAAGGGGGGATGTACTTCAAAGTCTGAGAAATTAACAAATGTGGAAAATATGGAAAATATAAAAAATATTAAAAATATAGAAAATATTAAAAATATAACACATTTAACATATAACGAGTTTGCTTCATTGGGACTATTTAATTTTATAAAAGATAAACACATAGGATATTATATAAAAGAAGAAAATGAAAACTATGAAATTCGTTTATTAAATAAATTTTTATTTAAAACTTTTTTGATGTTTGAATTATTCCCTCATTTTAATAAAAATATTTGTATATACATGAAGAATTATTTATTTAAATTTATTGTTGATTACCTTCCATCATTAAAAATATGGGTAGAGGAGAAAATACAAAAAATGGAAAAAAAAGTTAATACTTTAAAGGTAAATTCCGAAGAAATATTTGTAAAAGATGATAAAAATGTGGATGGATTAAAAAATGAAAGAGTAGAAATATCTCAAACGTATAAAGTATCAAAAGAGGAAAAAACAAAAATGGTAATAAATATATATATATATATATATATATATATATATATATATATATATTTATATATTTATATACTTATTATAAGATGAATGATATGGCTACTCAATAAAGTGGAATATACATACATATATATATAATACATATATATATAATACATATTTTACCTTTATCAGATAAGAGTAATAGATATATTTCTATTTTTTCTTATGGATTATAATTATAATTTTTAAAACATTTATCAATGAATCTTTTAATAAGTGTGTAACGTTTAAAAAAAAAAAAAAAAAAAAAAAAACAAAATGACATAATAATATAATAACATATTAAGGGTATATTAATTTCGATAATATTCCCTTAAAAATATATGTACATAAAAATAAAAAAAAAAAAAAAAAAAAAATATATATATATATATATATATATACATACATATATGTATGTATGTATTTATTTATACTTTTTATTTTGATTATTCTTCAGAATAATGTCTCATCAAAATTAAAAAAAACAGTAGACTCCAAAATACGTTGATCATATTTATTAAAAAAAACTTCAATAGTATTTTGGAAATTTTTTACATATGGTGAATTTTGAAAAAAATCTTTTAAATAATTAACAATAGCAAATTTAGATTCACTTTTCATTTTTTCATTATTACCTACAATATCAAATGTTGTTTTTTGTTTTTCTTCATATGAAGATGTTTTATTATATTGTGAATCATCATTAATTATTTTGACATTATCTATATCATTCATATGATATAACTCATCTTTTTCGTTTTTATATAATATATCACCATAATTACTATTATTATTATTATCATCACTATTTATGTTATTTATATTATTTATATTATTTATATTATTTATATTATTTATATAACTTTGCTTTTCATTTACATTATTAATTTCTTTTTCTTCTTTATTTATATCATTTGGATATAAGGTGTTAAATAATTTATTTACATTCTTTCTCATTTTTAAACCACCATTCATATTATTATGACTATTATTATGACTATTCATTTCTGAATTGTTAATATTTCTTCCTTTAGGTCTCTTCATATCATACACCTCACTAAAATTCAATTCACTTAAATCATTATTCCTATTTTTATTCATAAGAATGTTAGTAAATAACGTATTCCCATTTTCTTTACTTTTTGATGTGCTATAAGAAGAAACAAATATACAATGAATCAAATATGTGAAATATAATAAGACTCTCAAGTTTAAATGATACATTTTTTTTTTTTTTTAATCTTTAAAAAAAATCAAACTTGAGTAAATAAATTATTATATATATATGTATGTATAAATATGAATACGATAATATGTATATATTACATTCGAAAAAATAAAAAAATAAAAAATAAAAAATAAAAATTTATTTTAATAATCAACTAATATATTTTTCTTTCTTTTCTCTTGTTTTAAAATTTATAACAAAATTTTAAGAATGTATTATATTAATATATATAAGCCATTCACTTTTTTCCATAGTTTCAAGTCATATAATATGTAAATAAATAAATATATAAATATATAATATTATATTATATGATTATTTTTGTGTTTTTTTATTTTTTCGCATATATATATACATATATATATTTTTTTTTTCAAGGTTTCCTTTAGTGTAAAATAATTTTTTTTTTTTTTTTTTTTTTTTTTTTTTTTTTTTTAGGTGAAAAAATAAAATATATTGATGGTACCTTATATGTACATATATATAATAATAATATTATGGATTGTTTTAAATATGTAATAAAAAAAAAAAAAAAATAATAAGTGTACTTAAATATATATATATATTAAATATACATATATAAATATACATATATTTTTATTTATTATTTTAATATATTGTATATATTTTTTTATATCTTGCCAGTTTAATTTTATGTATTTTTTTATTATATATATTATTATAACTCTTCATTCTCACAAGAATGACCCCATTATTTTTGATAATTAATATATATATATATATATAATATCACATATTTTAATAATTTTAAAGAAAAAAAAAAATATATATATATATATATATATATATATATTATAATATATATATAATAATATTCTCTTCTTATGTACTAGCTATTATATTATTTCCTCTAAATATAATACACAACCTTTTTTGTTTATTTTTTTAATTATTTATATATGAATATGCCTAAAATAATTGATCATATATATTTTTTTATCCTTAATAATAATCATACAAATATCTCAAAAAAAAAACACTTTTATTATTTTTTATTTTGTAATACCTTAACGTATATGGAATATGATATATAAATGACTAAGTTGAAATGTTTTCTTTGTATGATTTATATTTCAAAAATATTTATTTGAATATATAAATATTTGTGTGTGTATTTTTTTATATTTTTTTAAATTAGTTATAAGTAGCTTTTATACACATATTATATGAATATTATTATTCTTATATAAATGGTGGTATATATATATAAAATAAATAAACAAAATAAAACAAAATTAAAACAAAATAAATCAAAAATAATAACATTGTATACTTAAAAAGAAAACCTTAAAAAAATCAAAAATAATAAATAAATGAATAAATATATATATTTATATTTATATATATATTTTTTTTTTGATGTGCACACATGTTGGTACATATTTATGCGTGTCAGTAAAGCCTATACAATTTACTCATATTATTTCTTAAGGCAATTATATTTTGTTTTTTCCATGATATAAAACCTGGTAAATCAGAATATTTTCTTTGGTATTTAAAATGTGGAACTAATAAATACATGGTTTCTTTTCTTAAAGGATTAAGTATTATATCAATATGTTGTATTTTGTTTTCTATTTTTTTTATAGATAAAGTTAAAGAGACTTTTTCAAGTGAAAAGGAATTATATTTTTTTAAAATATTCATTTTATGTTTTAAACATAATAATTGTTCATTTAATTTAAATTTTTGTATTTCATAAAATTCTCTTTCTTCTTGTTTTTTTAACATATCCTTTGCTCTTAAACATTGATCATGAATAGCTCTTCTTGATAAAACAGTCAAAATCCTTTTCATTGTTAACTTTACTTTTTTTAATCTACCATGTTGTAACATTTTTGTATTATTTTGTAAATGAAAATTTTGTTCTCCTAATAATTTATTCTTTTCTTTTAAACATATATAATATAATTTATGTAAGTCTTCAAAACTCTTCTTCCTTAATAAAACACAAGGCCAAGCATCTCCTGTTCTGCTATATTCCACTTTCTTTTTCATATCCACGTTATTATCAAGAAAACTATTTTTCCATAATTCTTCTATTCCTCGCTTCACCACAAAATTTAATCTTCTATTCACACCAAAAAATGACATAACAAAATAACAGGCACACAAAAAAATAAAAATAAAAATAAATAAATATATATATATTTATGTTAACTATAATTGTTTTGTAAAATATATCATTTTCCTACATAATAATATATAAATTAGGAGCAAGAAAATGAATATACCTTTCACATATATATATATATATATATATTATAATTATCCCATTTATATATTTAATGAAAAAAATAATTATTGTTATTTATTTTATGTGTGTATTTTTTTTTTTTTTTTTTTCTCCTTTTTTTTTAATTCATTTGATATCCCTTTCTAGCCTTAATATGAAATGCATTTATTCATATGCCTTTATTTAATTAATTATTTATTAATTTACCTGTATTTATTATATAATTCTTTTTTTATTTTTTCAAACAGTGTATATAAATATAAATATAAATATAAATATATATATATATATATATATATATAACATTTTGTAACCTCTTATATTATACCTGACGCCTCAATATTTTGAAGGCCAAAAAAAAAGAAAAAAATAGATATACATATATATATATATATATATATATATATATATATATATATATATTTATTTATTTATGAGATTTCATTTCATATATGTGAAAATCAAATAATTATTATCATTCAATTGTTCTGTAAATTTATAGTATTTTTTTTTTTTTTTTTTTTTTTTTTTTTGTGCATACGCTTATAGAATTTAATAAAGCTTACAGATAACCTAACACATTTAAAAGTACTATACTACATTCCCTTTAAAGGAGTAAAAAAAAAAAAAAAAAAAAAATATATATATATGTATATATATATAATATATATATACTTATATGTATGTACAATTCCAAAACATTTAAAAAATGAGTACATAAGAAAAATATTCCTCATCAATTTATACATCATCATTTATTATGAACATATGTACTTATTAGAACATAAATATATAATATATATATATATATAAGATATAGAGCTATCTTAATTTGAATTTTAACTATTTTAATTATAGAAAAAAATACACATTGTATAACCTTTATTCTTATAAAAAAAATATATATAATGTGTATGTTTGTCATACTATATTTACATGCTTTTTTTTTTTTTTTTTTTTTTTTTTTTAATGCTCGTATATTAGCCTATGGTGCATATATTATAGAAAAAGCAGAACCGTAATTTTTTATTATTAAGAATATATTATAATATAGACATTTGAGAACATATGGAAATAAAATAAATAAATATATATATATATATATATATATATATATATATATATGTATATATATATGTAATATTATTATTACTTCGTTTTTAATTTAATATTTTTTTTTTTTATAATTAAATTCATTCACAAAAAAAAAAAAAAAAAAAAAATCGCTGTACTTCTAAAGGTGTGTTAATTACGTGTTGTGTACGTATTTTCTATCTCTAAATAGTAATAATGTTTCTTTCTTTTTATTTTATTATTATTATTATTTTTTTTTTTTTTAACATTTTAATATTATATTTAAAAAATAAAAATAACAAAAAAAAAAAAAAATAAAATAATGTGTAAAACATATTATAATTTAAATTTTCAAAAAAGTTAAAGAATATTTACTCATAACACATCTATAACAATATCTTGGATATTTTATATAAATTTCATCATCTTTTTTATTTCCTTCATTTCTTAAGATCTTTGATAATTTCATAAGAAATATATATGAAAATTATATTATTCTATTTCATAGAAATATAAGAAAAAAAAAAAAAAAAAATATATATATATATATATATAATATACATTTATACAAATTGATATAGAAGAAATACAATTTTGTGGATAATTGCTAAAAAAATTAACAATATATTCTTTTATGCTATATTTTATTTATTTTTATTTTTTTCATTGAATATATATTTACTCATTCATTTCTTTATATATATATATAACATGAACTCAAATAATAACATGCTAAACAATAACTCAGATAATACACCCACTGGATCCATAAACAATGATATTCCTGAAAGAGACCAAGAATGGGTCGATTCACCAGAAACAAGAAACATTCTAAATTATTCTGTTAATAAAACTTTCATAAACATCCCTTATGAAAATTATTATTTAGGATTAAATGAATTGTACACAATTGATACAGAAGATGTATTTGACAAATATCCATGTGAATTACCAAAAATCGAGAATTTATGTACAATGTTTAGAAAAAAAGACAATACTGCACAAAATGAAGACAAAGGTAATAATAATAATGTAGATTTGCATGAAAATAGGATTTGCAATGTGCAGGAAAATGATAGATTTACACACAATAACACAAAGGATGTTAATTTAAGATATCCTACACATAACTTCGAATATCTAAATAGCACGTCTTCTTTTGGAACTCAATTCCATAATAAGGGTAAAATATATATATATATATATATATATGTGATTACATTTTAATAAATTGCTGAAATATATAATAGCATAAAAAAAAAAAAAATTCTGTACTGTTCATAATATTTTATATTATTTTTCATATATGTAACATTATTATGCATTTTTTGTGTTAAAAAATTATGACCAGTTCAGGATTTTTTTTTTTTTTTTTTTTTTTTTTAAATGAAAAAATGTACCTAAAATATATAATTTCAATTGGATACATATATACACATGTAAATATATATACATATATATATTTTTACATTAGGTAAGTGCAAACCTTGTAAATATGAATGGACACGTGGATGTCACATGGGTTTGTTTTGCAGATTTTGTCATGATCAATCTCATGTACCTGCAGGAACTAAACGAGTTATTCCCAGCCCTCAAGACTTAGCTATTAGCAGAGTGAAACCCGAGAATATTTTTATCTCAACTATTTTGAATGAAAATAAAAAGAATAGGAAATATAAAAAGAATGAAAACAAAGGGAAACGCAAGGGAATGAAAAACAAAATAGATGATAAGAAAGAAGAAGAAAAAATGGGTAATCAGAAAAAGGAACATAGAACAAATAACCAGAAAAAGGAACATAAAACAAATAACCAAAGAAAGGAACATAAAACAAATAATCAAACGAAGGAACATAGAACAAATAATCAAACAAAGGAACATAAAACAAATAATCAGACAAAGGAACATAGAACAAATAACCAGACAAAGGAACATAAAACAAATAATCAGACAAAGGAATATAGAACAAATAACCAGACAAAGGAACATAGAACAAATAACTATTCAAGAGAAAATAAAATAAATCATCAAAAGAATAAAAAATCCCAAAAAATGAATGACACTGAAAATAAAAGGAACCCTCAAAATATAGGAATTTTTCAAAGACGTAGAAATCAAAGAAGAAAAAGAAATTATAATGGTTACTCAAAATTAAATACTTGGAATAACGAGTATAATTATCTTCCTTATAAAGATTATTTCTTTAATTATTATTATAATACATTCATATCAAATGTATTTGAGAACGAAGAAAAAAACGAGTTATACAAAATTTTTGGTATAATAGTTGAAAGAGATAAAACTTCTGAAGAATGTGAACTCTTGAATAATTTTGACTCTGATTTATTTGTTAATCTTATGAATATACATCAATCCAACATGAAGCCCATGTTGAGATACTAGAATATAAAATATATATATATATATATATATTTATATATATTTACATTTACTTATTTATATATATTTTTTTTATATTTCCTTTTTTGTGACTTCTCATTCAATAAATATTTATATAACCCACCATGAAGTACATATTTCCATTTGATGTAATGTGAAAAAAAATAATGAGTATGTCACCTATTTATATCCTTTTACCATTTTTATTTTATGAGTCATAAATAAAAGGATATAGATATTAATAATAGAAATTATTTATTGTTATGTATTATATAATTTTTCGTTCCAATGAAGTTTTTTTTTTGAATAGTGTAAAAAAAATATCATTGTTGATGAAATTTATCAATAAAAAATGTATTATATGTATGTATGCACATATATATATATATATATATATATATGTGTTTATTTTATAATTATATTAAAAAAAAAAAAAAAACTAAACTTGATATAACTCCTTGTTACTTTCTTTTTTTTTTTTTTAAATAGAAAGGTGATATAACATAAAAGGAATATGTATATACACACATACATACATATATATATATATATATATATATATATATATATATATATATTATTTTTATGTTTCTATTTGTTAACACCCAAAAATCATAAAATAGGAGGGGGAAAAAAAAAAAAAAAAAAATGTCCATAATATAGACAAGCATATTTTCATGCAGAGTTATATGTATGACGTGAAAAAAAATATGAATACATATATATATATATATATTATTAAATGTTAATATATATATACATTTTTATGTGGATATCATATGAACTTATAAAAAAGGTTGTATTTATGAATTAATGTAAGAAATTTCTCGCTGTAATAATGAGGAAGGACGAATGTGAGATGAAGAAAAAGATCGAGAAAGAATCGATTGCTTTATTTAAAAAGAATTTATTAAAAGAGAGTTATAAATGGTTTAAGGATACTGATTATTTTGTAAAATTAAAGAATGAGAATAAGTATTCAAATATAGAAAATAAGACTGAGACAAGAAATATAGTTACAGGTAGATTACAATTAGGATGGGGTGGTACTTTTTTTTTATTATGTTGTGTTGTAGTAATATGTGATAATTCAGGTTGGCAATCTTGTAATCATTATAATAATAATATATTTTATTCTCCTGAATCTTTAACTATAGTATATTCTTTTTTATATATAATATATGGAGTTCCATTATTTATATTTCATCAATGTTTAGGTTTAATATCACAAGGGAATTATATAAAATCCTGTCGATTGTTATGTCCTCATATGAGTATATTAAGTTTATTTTCTTTATATGGAACTATAACATTTTGTTCAAAAGAAATATGTAATTTTTCTATTGAATTATTACAGAATATTTTTAGAATATTTGATAGAAATGAAGAACTGAAATATGGTATGACAAAAATATTTATAGATTTGTTACATAGAAATATTGATTGTAGTTATATTCCTAATAGTTTATATGTTGAATCTATAGGACAATGTATATCTTATAATGATGAAGTATTTGTAAATTTCTATGAAAATATATGGTTTATAAGTAATAAGAAAAATTATATTTATTTAATAATAATAAGTACATTATTTTTAATATTTTCTTATTTTCTATTATTAAAAGAAAATTTCCGTGTTTTCAAATTTTTTATATTTGTTATAATAATTAATTGGATAACAACAAAATCAGTTGTTATAATGAATACCTTTTTTTTTTATATTCCTACTAAGAATAAACAAATATATGAAGAGATATTATTAATATTTAAACAAGTAGGATATGTAAAATTAACAATTTTTTTATATGGAACACTAGCTAGAAGTTCATCTATATTTATATTAAGTACATTCGCATCTTACTTTAATATAAATACAAATATATTTAAAATTAGTATTTATACTTTTGCTTTTTATATATTAAATATGTATTTTTATTTAAAAAATGAAGCTTATGAATATTTTCTATATAATAAAAGTCTTAATCATAATAATACTGATGAATTCAATTTTATTAAATGTAATACATATATTAATATGTTACATCAAATAAATAAACAAAACGATAACAATCATTTTTTTCATTTATATAAATATAAACAAAAATATGCTGTATGGCAAAAATTATGTTTATTCTTTAGTACCTATTCTTTTCTTTTCTCTACTATATTTATTGTATTAATGCAGTTATTAGGTCCATTCAATATTATAAATGAAATTATTTCTACAAGTAGTAGACGCTACCAAAAGGATACAAAAATTTATAGTTACAAGTCGTTAGTAAAGAGGTATGAAAAGTATGACTTGCACGATTCTCTATCAACAATTATGAAAGGTGTAAGTCAAGGTAAAAGTATAAATAAAGGTAAAAATAAAGGTAAAAATAATGGAGAAGATAAATATAAAGGTAAAAATAATGGAGAAGATAAATATAAAGGTAAAAATAAAGGTAAAAATAAAGATCAAAATAATGGAGAAGATAAATATAAAAATCAAAATAATGGAGAAGATAAATATAAAGGTAAAAATAACGATACAAATAAATATACTCATAATTATAATACAGTCGAAGAAAATTATCATAGTACCTATGACAAATCAGATGAACAATATGATTTACACAATATGTCTAATAATATAAATTCTAAACGATCATCTTGTTATAAAAATGAAAACACATCCTTTTCTTCCTCATCTCATAGTAATAGTATGGAAATAATAAAATATGATCATCCAAAAAAACAAACACATAATGAAAAAAATAAAAATTATAGTTGTAGTAGCCATAACAGTAATGATAAGGTCAATGGTTATGATCATACTTATAAAATGAGAAAAAAAAATATAAAAGATATATCCAATAAAATCAATGGAATGAATAAAGAAAAGATTACTAAAAAAAAAGAACAAAAAAAAATTGTCCTTCAGAATAATTTTATAAGGATAAAAAAATATGGGAACTTTTTATTATTTTTTATTATTTATATATTTACTATATTACATATAATAGATTTTAAAAGAAATAATAATATAATAAGTGAAATAATTTTATATTCAATGTATAGAAGTTTTTTAATACTTATTATATCATGTCAAATAATTTATTCTTCATGGATTTTTGGATTAAGACTTCAATGTAGTCAATGTGGAATTTTTGCATGTTTATTACATTTTATAACATGGATCATAATATTACCAGGAATATATTTAATATATATGAATAAAAATTATTTTTTACATATAATGATCATAGGAATTCTTTTAAATATAATTACTATATTTATTTCATATATTGAAGTTATAAATAAATTAAAAAAAAATAAACTTAAAATAACACATATGAATAATAATATAAATATAAAGTATAAAAAAATATTATATCAATATGATAAAATAAATATTTTAAAAAAATGTATTTATTGGCTTTATATAGGAAATATAGATATATTAAGAAAAAATATGAATATAGCAATATCAGGAAATGAAAAAAAATATATACCTTTTTTTTGGGTTATATTCTTTAAATATATTAATTCCTCAATGTTAATAGTAATCATAATTGTTAACACAAAAGAATATTTTATAAATATGCTAGATATTTTTGAGACATCCTTTAGTTTTAATATAGAGCTTATATTGATTGTTATCATCTTCATAGTTGCTTTTTTTTGGTTGTTAAAAAATATTTTCACAGGTGAAACAAAAATATATATATATATGTATGTATGTATGTATATATTTATTTATTTATATACATATTCATATTGAACGATGCTTACATAAGAGACATCACATTTTAATTAAAAAAATTCATCCTTTATAATTTACAGATAATTATAATCCACAAAATATTATAATACCACCTATTCCTATGGTTTGCCAAGATAAAAAGAGATACATTTTTTATGAATAACTACACACACACACATATATATATATATATATATATATATATATACATATGACTTTATTTTTTTTTTTTTTATGACCCACTGTAACTATTATTATGTAATATTAGAAAAAACATGTGGCCTACATAAAATCCTCTAAATTATCTAACTCATCATCTTTTTCATTATTTTTATT
Source organism: Plasmodium sp. gorilla clade G2 (assembly GCF_900097015.1). Lineage (NCBI taxonomy): Eukaryota > Apicomplexa > Aconoidasida > Haemosporida > Plasmodiidae > Plasmodium > Plasmodium adleri (nom. inval.). The sequence continues at coordinate 543,473 of NC_041695.1, forward strand.
ATGCTGCACATCTGTAAATTTCTGTTCACTTTTATTTGTATTAATATCTTTATTAATATTAGATTTGAAGGAAAAAACAGAATTAGTCCATGTATCAGTCCCTGGGGTGTTTTTTAAAAACTTGTAGTTATTATTACTTGTGATATTATTATTGTTTGTTAATATATTTGATGTACTCAATTTGTTCGTATTAATAAATGTATTAGTTGTAGGTATGTTTGTAAAAAGGGATTCATTTCCTTCTTGTAATTTCTTTGTTTTTATATCAAATGGGTTCATATTATTATTGGAAATATTGTCTTTATCATTCGTATTTGCATTAATCATATTATTCACATTATTCATATTGATCATATTTATGTTTATATTACCGTCCATGCTATTTTTTACCAGTTCATTAGGCCATTGAGATGCATATGTTGAAAGACCAATGTTGCCACCCCCCTTGTTCATATTATTATTAAAATTTAATAAATAATTATTTTTTTGATCAGGTGTAGTAAAATTTATTGTATCATTTATATCATCATTTATATGATCATTTATATCACCATTTATACTACTATTATTACTACTTTTTCTATTTATTTCATTTTTCTCTTTTAAAAATTTATGTTTAAAATATATATGATACTGATAACTTTTTTCATTAATAAATCCTTTCTTACAATCATTATGTGGACATATATATATTTTATCTTTTATAAATATATTCTCTATGTCATTTATATCATTATTACACATTAAACATTTCTGATCTTCTAAACTTAACTTATAACACTTCTTACATACTATATGATAACATGGATTTATTCTTATCTTATAAGTGAAAGGTATATTACATGCAGGACAAAATAAAGAAGAATTCGGAGATATACTCTGAACTTTATAATTTATATTTAATGTTTTGTTGGTACTGTTTAGAGTTTTATTTCTATAGTTACCTGCGTTGTTGATAAAAGTACTCATATTTACAAAAAAAAAAAAAAAAAAAAAAAAAAAAAAAAAAAAAAAAAATATATATATTATATATTATTATGTGCTCATTTATATCACTTTTTATAAATTCTCAACATAAATGACATATTTATAAATATTTTTTAAAACAACTTATATATAAAAATCAAATTAACCATATATATAATATAAATGATATATATATTTTATTATATATATATATATTATTTCATATATATATAATTATATAATGATACTAAAAAAAAAATTGTTTTTAAAAATATTACATTATCGTGCAGAAAAGAATTTTTATTACTTAAAAAAAATAAATAAATAAAATGAAAATAAAACCTATAAAAATAAAAGATGTTATATATATAAATAAATAAATAAATATTTATTTTTTTTTTTTTTTTTTCTCCCTATTGCATATTATAATATATATTATATATATATATATATATATATATATATATAATTTTGTGCTTTTTATATATGATCATTTAAAAATATTTAAAATAGGACAATGAGATCTTTATTTCTTAAATAAATAAATAAATAAATAAATATATATATATATATATATTTTTATGGATCATATATATCTTTAAATTAATTTCTACAAATAAAAAAAGGTGCCTACTAATAAATATTATATTATCATCATATATTTATATTTATTTATTACCTTCCATAATTTTTTTTTTTTTTTTTTTTTTTTTTTTTAAGATTCTTATTATGATATAATTAAAATTTTAATTCTTCCTTTTTTAAAGTCTTCAAATAATATACCTCACTTATAAACAATTTATTATATATATGTCAAAAATTAGGTTCAGTTGTATATTTTTTCAAATGCATGTTTGTATTGGTTGAAAAAAAAAAAAAACAAAAAGGGATCTATCACTAAGAATAATCATATAAAATATATATATATATATATTATATGTAAATTTTTTTTTTTTTTTTTTTTTTTTTTTTTTTTTTTTTTTTTTTTTTTTTTTTTTTTTTTTTGAACTATCGTATTATCTTTTAAAAAATATATTTGTGAGACAATTTTTTTATTTAGTTCATGTTTCTATAAGACTTATATCATTTAAAGCTTTTATGAAGGTTCAAAATGTTTGTCTGCTTTTATTATTTGCATCTATTTAATTATATATATATATATAATATTATTATGACTTGTATAATGAAAATAAAAAAACAGGCATAGTAATATTATCATTTGAAAAGTTGTAAATTGTTTATAAAAAAAAATAATAATAATTTAAACTCACCAAGGTTGTTAAAAGATACAAATATGTTTATTTAAAAAATATATTTGTTTAAAATATTTATTTGTTTAAAATATATATTTGTTTAAAATATTTATTTGTTTAAAATATATATTTGTTTAAAATATTTATTTATTCTTTCTGACAAAACTTTCTATACAAAAAAACAAATAAATATAATATTTTCACATTTTCATATTTTAATATTTTCATTTTAATTTTTTTTTTTTAAATGACGTGTGTATATTCTCTCTTTTTCTTTTTCATATGCATCCTTCTAAATAAGCATTGGATCCTATTAAATAGAGCTGAAAATATATTTTCAAACACCGAATTAAATATAAGCAGAATATCTTCGTCTAATAATTTTTTAGAATTATCTTTGAACGCATTAAAACCTAATAATAATATTTATGATGATATAAAAAAAAAAATATCTAATATAGACGTGAATAATATACATGATGAAGTAGTGAAAATATTGAAATTTGAAAAGCTAAAAAGTATAATAGATATTAAAACATCTATTTTGAATTGCTTAAGCGAATCGGTATGAATTAAATATAATGCATTTATTGTAATATATATATATATATATATATATATATATATATATATATATATATCTGTGTGTCGTTTTTTTAATTTCCATAGATATTACACATGCTTCGATCCCTACCAGCAATTGTTGAAGAAGTTACGACGTATAACGAATTTTGTTCGTCTCTTGAAAAAATGTTTTCATTTTTAAATGATATAGATGATGAATATAAAATAAAAATACAAAAATGTAGAGGAGTTACTACTGATAAAATTATAGAAAATTATTTTTTTTTTCATTTAAATGATATAACAACAATTGTAAATATTTACAAAAATAAACCTAATATAATGTTTTTAAGATTTAATGAAATAACACATTGTTTAGAAGAATTTTATCAGAAAATTACTAATCCTTTTGATGAACATGTTAAACATACTGAATTATTTAAAAACTTTATGAAGACATATAAGAAACCACATAAGTCTAATTATATAGATTATTTAAAGGCATTTCTTGATAACTTTAATCAAAATATAGAAAAAGACAAAATTCTTTTTTTTTTCGATGAATTATATTATTATTACTCAGTAAATCATACATACATTGCATGTTTTTATCTTTTCTAAATGGTCAATAAGATAGAAATGGGTTATATATTACCCCTCAACTTTTTACGACCCACATAATATAATATATATATATTACATATATATATATATTTCTTTTATGTTATCTCTTTCTTTTTTTTGATAATTAATTAATAATAAACTTGGCCTTAAATATTAAAAAAAAAAAAAATAAAATAATAAAACATATGAATATATACATATATTCATATATACATATATTCACATATATATATATTCACATATACATATATTCATATATATATGTTATGTATCTTGGTAGGCATCGTTTCTTAATTATTAATTTTATAGTCGCATGATATAAAAATATTAAAAAATAATATATAAAAAAAAAAACTTCAAATGAAATATTTAATATATATATATATATAAATGTATGAATATTTATTTAATTATTTATTAAAATGTAGAAAAAAAAAAAAAAAAATAACCATTAAAAATAAAAGGTGCATTAATATATATATATATATATATATATATATATGTATATATTTGTGTGTATGTAAATATTCATATTTTTTTATGAAAATGTTCTTAATATATATATTTTATTTCATTTGTCATATTTGTGGTATGTGTTTATATATATTTATTTTTCCTTATACCCAAAGATTCTTCAAATAATCTTACACTTCTTAATAAAAAATTTGAATTAATTTTTTTTTGTAGCTGTGAAATTTTAAGAGCCCTTTTCCAATGTTTATTAATTAAATAGAAAGAAATAAAAATGGATGATACAAAGATCATTTGATTGAATCTGCTACTTAATATTTTTTTGAATAACATATAAAAGGTTGTATATTTTTTTTTATCTTTATTGTTTTGAATTTCACTTACAGCATTAGAAGAAACTTCAGTTTTATTATTTATTATTATATGATGAGGCATAATTTTAGGAGTATTTATTAAATTATTGGCTAGAATTTGTTTTTGTAGATTCACATTCATCATTTGTAAAAAAAGAACATGGTTTTTAAGTTTTTTAAATTCATCAACTAATATAATTTCATCTGTTGAATTGTTATTATTTTTTTTGTTTAATAAATATAAAAAATTTTTATCATAATTTTGAACATTTTTATAATTAAATAAATTGTTTTTATTAAAATTATTATAAAAATTGTTCATGTCATTTAGTTTATTTTTATCTTGAAATATAGTACTTCCTTCATATTTATCTTCTTGATTATATTCATTGTAAATATATTTGTCTTGATTATATTCATCGTAAATATATTTATCTTGATTATATTTATCTTGATTATATTCATCGTGATTATATTTGTCTTTTAATTTGTCTTTTAATTTTTCGTTTAATTTTTCTTTTAATTTTTGTGTACCTTTATTATATTGTTCAAAATTATTATTAAAATGATTATAATATGAATAAATAAGTTGTTCATTCAATTCAGTGTTTGGTCTTTCCATTTTATTTTTCTTATTATTTTCTCTCCATTCATTTTCATAATCATAATTTTCGATCATGCTTGAATCTTCAATATTATTTTTATCTTTTTTAAAATATTCATCTTCGTTATTTCTTTTATAAAAAGTGTTGAATAAGGTGCTATTTAGAAAGTTGAATTTGGATTTTAAAAAAAAATCCTGCATTCTTTTTTAGCAACAAAAAAAAAAAAAAAAAAAAAAAAAAAAAAAAAAAAAAAAAATATATATAAACACACACATATATATATATATATATATATATATATATATATATTTATATGTGTGAAGAATGTAGAGTGAATTATTTATCAGTTAAACACTACACAAGAAAAACAAAAAAATAAAATTTAAATGGTTATATATATGTATAAATATTAATACATATTAAATATGATATAGAATTTTGAATATTTAATTAATATATATATATATATATATATATATAATATTTTAATTATTAAGCATAGCACATCTCAAGAGAAACTTCAAATAATAACACCAAAAAAAATAAAACATATAAATAAATATACACATAATATTATATGTATAAATATATATTTTTTGGGGGGGGAAAAAAAAAAAAAAAAATTAAAACGACAAACTCTATAGGTTTATGGTAATAAATAAAAATATATATATATATATAAATATATAAATATATAAATATATAAATATATACATATATATATATATATATATATATATATATATATATATATATATATATATAATATACATGTAATAACAAAATGTTCTTGAGAACGAACAGTTCTAGGTTTTTTTTTTTTTTTTAATTTTAATAATGCCTTATGGAAAAAAAAAAAAAAAAAAAAAATATATATATGTAAAATATATATATATATAATATATATATTATATATATGTAGATTTTGTAAAAAAAAAAAAAAAAAAAAAAAAAAAGGCTAGAACTGGTTCCTCCTTATATGAAAAGAGGAAAAATATATATAATATATATATATATATATATATATATATATGTATATATTTTTATTTATTTATTCATATTTATTTTTTTATACACACATTAAAAAAAAATCTAATGAAGAATTGTTTTTCATGTATTAAAATAAAAATATATATCCACATATTTATATATATATAATACATATATATATATATGTGTATTTATAATTTTTTTATTTGGGGTTTAAAGAAAAATAGGGGCACGCACAAAATTATTATATATATATATATATATATTTAATATTTATAATATTTGTATGTGTGCTCATTGACAAAATAAAAATAAAATATAAACATATACAAATATCAGATGGAATCTAATAAATAAATATAAAAAAAAAAAACAAAAAAAAAAAAAAAAAAGGATGTATATGTAATATTATATATATTATGTATATGTTTCCATTTTTATATCATTAAATATGTAGAAATTCCTCTGAAAAGAACTGTATCTAAAAAAAAAAAAATAATGTGTACCATCAATTAAATATATATATATATATATATATATATAATAATTTATTTGAATGAAATAATTAAAGAAAAAACAAAATTTATAATTCAAAAATGTAGATTTTTTTTTTTTTTTTTAATATTATTGCAAGGTAAAAATATAAAGATTATATGTTTGGATCGGGTTAAGTAAATATTATTAGTATATATATATTTAAAATGTATAAGGTATTATGATTTTATAAAATATATATATATATATATATATTTATATATGATGAATAAAAGATTGTTCTGTGGTAATTCTTTGTGTAATAATATTTTATATAATAAGTTTATAAATAATTTTCTGAGTCCATTAAATATCTCAAATTTTTTTTTTTGTCATACGTAAAGTTCAAATGTATAAGTAATATATATAAATATATATAAAGTTATATTGTAAATAAAATGGAGACTTTATTATCATCATTAAAGAAAAGAAATATGTTTAATAATATATATGGTAATACTTTTTCTACTTATATGATAAAAAATATTTATAATAGTAATAAAATAAATAATTGTAATTATGATGGATATAATAATTTCATAAAAACATTCAAAAGATATAAAATGGTGAAGACTAGCTCTTATAGAAGAAAAGCAAGGAGCTCACCTAACGGACAAGGTCAAAAAGCTAAAATCGGAATTAAACGATTAAGTGGTGAATATGTGAGAACTGGACAAATGCTTGTTAAACAAAGAAAAATTATTTGTTTTAATTATGAAAATAAAACTAGAAGAAGAAATTTTAAATATTATCCTGGAGAAAATGTTAAAGTTGCTAAAAATACTAGTCTCATCGCTTTAACCAATGGTCGAGTTAAATATACTTTTCATGTTGTACATAATATTTTTCTTGTTAATATAATACCAGAAGAATTAGAAGAATTAAAAGAACATGATTTATATAGATATAGAACTGAACATGTAAAATCTTATGAAGAAAATAGAAGTCTAATCTATCTTAGAATGAAAAATCTTATTTCATTTCCAAAATTTAAACAAACACAATATATTAGACCACCTCTTAAACCTCAATTCTTAACAAAATATGATATATATGATAACCCAACACTACAAAAGGTTCCTGTATTATATCATAAAAGGAAATAAAAAAATAAAATAAAATAAAATAAAAAAAAAATATTTACAAGTCAAACAAGTGAAATGTGTAATAAATATTATGTATAGTTAAAAGTGAAAAAATTTTTTTTTTTTTTTTTTTTTTTTTTTTTTTTTTTTTTTTTTTTTTCTCATTATAAAAAACAACTCAAAAAAATTAAATATAAACATAAATATAAATATATATATATAAATATATATACATATATATGTATTTTTATTTTTATGTTTATGTTTCTTAATTATCGTCACTTAAATAATCATAATAGTATTCATTAAAAAAAATTTTATTATATATATAATTAATCTTTGTATGTTTAAATTTGTCTACATATTGTATGAAATCATTTCTGCTTATATAGAAATTTTTTATAAAATCTTGTGTTTCTGAAGATGTTAGAAGAATAATATTATGTTCTAGGATTTTATAATTATGTTCAAATATAAAAGAAAAAGACTTATAAGTATGTTGTTTAGATTCTTCACTATTTAATAATATATGTTCATTATATGTATTTATTATATTATATGGTTTAAATACATCTGTTTCATTTATATTTTCAGAAAAAGGAATAATATTCTTCATTATATATTTAAATGTATCTACTTTATTTATAATATTAAATATTATTTGAATAAATGCATAATCCTTTGGTGATAAAAATGATAATTCAAATATATGTTGTATAAATGACTGATGAATTTTTATTAAATCATAAAAGTTTTGAATCCTTAAAATTTTTTGAAAAAATATAAAATAATTTTTACAAATATTCATATACATTAAATAATCATATATAACATTTATTATAAAATGCATTTCTGATCTTATTTTATATAAATCATTTAAAATGTCATTAAATATTTTTATATTTTCAAGAAATCTATTTATCTTCTTATAATGTATAAAATTTTTATGAAATCCTACATTTATATATCTTTCTTTAGTCATAAAAGAAACATTACATGTATTCTTTGTTATATAACATGCACATGAATTTATATAATCTTCATTTTCAAATAAATTATTAGCTCTAATATTATTAATTATATGCATATATTTAAAATCCTTTTCTTTAAACGTTTCCTTCATTAGCAAATTCTCACTGCTTAGAGTGCTATTACTACTATGATGAGAATGTCCATCATTATATTTATAAGAATGCCCATCATTATATTTATAAGAATATACATCATTATATTTATAAGAATATACATCATCCTTTTTATAAATATCATTCCTAATCAAATAATTATCCTTATCATTATCATTATCATTTTTATCTTCATATATTCTGACCTTATTATTTTTTAACCTTGCAACCTTATTATTTTTTCCACGTATATTTAAGCCCTCCCTCTTGAATGACTGGCCTTTTAATTCTTTAAACTGAAAAATTGTAGGATGAGATAAAGTTGAGAATATTAAAAATATATTATTCAAATTTGATATACAAAAATATAATAAGGATGTTAATCTATAAATGTTATTATAATAATTAACCACATTTTGATCAAAAAATATTTTCAAATATTTAGGTACCTTAATTTTAAAATGTATATAAAAAAATATTGTTGATATATCTGTAAAAAATATTTTGTCTTTATTCATACATTTATTTTTCATATTACATGCTTTATAAAACTGTTTGTTTAAAAAATATTGTATAATCTTTTTATTTTTATTAAAAAATTTATTATCATAACAAATATCACTATGATCCTCACTCTCTATTGTTGTGTTCATTATTTTATTTTTTTTATTATTATATAATAGACTACATAAAAAATAATGATTGTCAAGCATATCGTCAAATAATATACATTTCAATAAATATAAGTATATTAATAAATTCATATTTATTAAATAAGAATTTACCAATATTTTATTTGTTATATCAAAGTGATATTTTATAGGGATATATATACTTCTATAAATAAAATAATTTATATTTTCTATTTCCAAATTTCTTATAAAACTATATCTTTCTTCTTTATATAAAATTTTTTTTTCATTATTATATTGAAAATCATCAGTCGCATTTTTTAAAATTTCACTTTTATTATTATGAACATATTTCATATTATCATAATCATTATTACAATAAATATATTCATTATCCTCACTGTTATTATTACTCTCATTTTTATTACTATCATCTTGTATGTATCCATCTTTTCTTCTTTTCTTTTCACATGCTTTATTATTACTATGCAAGCCAAATGAAAATTTATCTACACAATTAAAATTAAAAGAATTTATTAACTTATTAGTGTCCTCATATACCATATCAAATTTTAACATTTCCTTTCTCATTCTTTCTTCATATCCACATTCTATATCTCTCATATTATGAGCGCTCGATAATGAATACAATTGTTCTATATCTTGAATTACATTATTATTATTATTTTCTTTATTATAATTCGATATATTGTCCTTATAAGTCAAATTATTTTTTTTTTTCATATTTTTCTTTTCATTTGTATATAAACTATTATTTAATATATTTAAATATGATGAACAGGATTTTTTTTTTTTTTCTATTTTATTTTTTATTTTATTTTTTATGTTTTTATTATTAAAACATTTTCTTAATATTCTATTATTCATAATATTCAAATTATATTTATTATTTATTATAATTGTTGTTTTATTATTTTTTTTAATTTTTTTTTGGGAATGTTTTAAATCTTTTAAAATATATTCTTTGTTATTATATGAATATTTATTTATTCTATTTTTATTTTCTTCCTTCTTATTCTTTCTTGTTTGAACTTCATATATATCATTTGCTTCATTTTTTTTTGGATCTATTTTTTGTCTTTCCTCAGAAGAAGGTTCACACTCTCTCTGTTCATACATATACATGCCTGTAACATGATTACTTAGCATATTATAAAATATATCAAAATCTTTTTTTAATTTTTTATTAATATTCGATTTTATTTTTTCATAAGCAGCTTCACATTCCTTTTCATTATTCCAATATTTGATGAACACATTTTCGCATTTATCATTTTTTGTTCTGTTTATTTTATATTTGGGGTTATTATGAAGTTGTAAGAAGCTAGCTATTTTGTTCATCGAGCTACAAAATAGTAAATTCACAACATCAGCATATTCATTAGAAATACTACATGTACTAGTAATATTAATCACATTATTTCTATAACTATTATTATTATTATTTTCATATATATTTGTGCATTTGTCATTTTCTGAATTGTCTTTTTTTGGAATGGCAAGAAAAAAATACTCTTCGCTAGCTACACGTAAAATGCTGGATAGCAACGCTGAAATGAAATAAAAAAATAAAATAAAATAAAATAAAATACATACATATATATATATATATATATATATATATATATATATATATACATTTACATTTGTGTGAACCCATTTTTGTGTTGTCATACCTGTATTATATATCATGTCCATAGAATAACCCAAAAAGATCGGAAGATATATACACACATCCGACATTAAATATTTAGGGTCGTAATACTTGTTTCCATTATGATAAATAAAAAAGAAATGAGAAACTTCATTTGAATTAATTATATACTCGAAATTATAATCTTTATTTATACCCATATATACATATGTAAAAAGAAAATGTAATAATGGTTTCATCATTTCTAAAAAAAGAAACTTACATAATTTAGTAAGGTGTTTTTTTTCAGCATTCACACAAATATGATAATAAAAATAAATATAATTTAATAATTCATTACCACGTGGATAAAAAAATAAAGAATTGTTATTTATATAATTTTGGTTTCTTAATAAATTATTTTCTTCTTCTTTATTTAATTTATTAATGTGTTTATGTTTATTATATATCATCATTCTATTATCCACGTTTAAAACGTTTTTAGATTCATCTTTTTCATATTTATATAAATTTACATTTCTATATATATTATTATTATTATTAATCTTATTATTATTATTATTATGTTTATAACGAGACAAACCATATATAGCATTCGAAAGATTATTATAATCTCTTATGAGTTTATTCTTTGTACACATTTTATTATTAACAGATGATGAAAACGATAAATTATTATCATTTGCATTATAAAAATTAAAACGTTCTTTAAAAAACACACCCTTTCCTTTATCTTTTATATAAGATGAACAAAGAAAATTTAAAAATTCAATACAATCACAATATTTTTTTATACGTATATATATATGGAAAGGATTCTTTACATCTTTATCATTAATAATATTTCTTATTTCATTTTCATATATTAATAAATATTTTCTAATACAATTAATATATGTAAAAAAAATATTACCTAATGGAATATGTTCATCTTCTATAATATTTTTATAATTTATTTTCATCTTTTTTTTTTTTTTTATATATTTTTCTTTTTCATATGTAGCTTTTTTATTATTACTTGTGCCTTTTTTAACTCTGTTCAACTCTTCAAATGTAACTCTTTCATTATTTATTATACCCGTAAACACATATATGAATATTTTTATATATCTTATAAAACTACCGATTCTTGAAAAATACATAAGGATATGCAAATATTTTTGATAATAAAAAGTACAGAAATAATTTTGTAAAGGCTTAAAATAAAGACGTAGTTTATTTCTGTTTTTCTTTTTTAACCATATGGCTAGCTTGCTATTAATACAAATGATATCTTTACTTATGTAAATACACGCTGATTTTTTTTTATAATTCAAAGAATGCATATTTTTTTGGGCAGATTCTCCTAATAGGTATCCATCTTTTTTCAGTTCATTTTTGGAATCCTTACCCTGGAATCCATCCACATTTTTTACACTCTCAAAAATGTTTATATTTTCCACAATATTTTGTTTGTTCATAATATTTTGCTTGTTCAGAATATTTTGCTTGTTCAGAATATTTTTTTTGTTCAGAATATTTTGCTTGTTCAGAATATTTTGCTTGTTCAGAATATTTTGCTTGTTCAGAATATTTTTTTTGTTCAGAATATTTTTTTTGTTCAGAATATTTTTTTTGTTCAGAATATTTTTTTTGTTCATAATATTTTTTTTTTCCTCAATATTTTTTTTGTTCATAATATTTTTTTTGTTCAGAATATTTTTTTTTTCCACATTATTTTTTTTCTCTACACCTTTAATATATCCCTTGTCCCCCCTTTCTGCGTTTTTTCTTTTAAACGTGTCTGATTTCATTCCAGATACAAATATATTTCCTTCGTATCCAAGAAGACAATTTAAAATATCCATTTTCCACATTTGGCAATCTTTCTTAATATTTTCATTTTTCTTGTTGTAATTTTTTGATATAAAATTACATATGCTTGTGAATCTATTGAATATTACAAATCTGTATTCATTAATTCTACTATTAAGACTATTAACAATATTAGCGTGTACAGATACATATATGCTATTAATTATTGTGAAGAAAGCGTTTTTATATTTTTCTTTTTTAGTGTGCATGATAATATTTTTTAATTTTTTTAATACATTAATATCGTTATCAAATGATTTTTTCCAGACAAAATTTTCATTTTTTTTAAAAGTTGAGATTAGAGATTTATTAGAACTGTTTAATGTTCTTTCTTTTATTTTTCCTCTTTCTATTATTTTTGTTGTTATTTTATTATTATAAGAAGAACATGTGAGCATGTTCGTATTATCTGTAGGTGAATAATTTATGCACAGAATATTTTTTATAAAATCATCATCATCATCATCATCTTTATATATATCATTTTTATGAAATGACAACATTTTATTTTTATAATAATAATTAAAAATAAAACTATACAACATTTGCTTGTTGTTCATATTAAAAGATCTATCTTGAATAATATCATTATTAAGACAGAAAGGGTTTCCTGTTTCTTTATTGTTTAATAAAAAGATGGATTTATTTTTGTTACTATTAATATATATATTATTCACACTGTTACAATAATTACTATAATTATTATATTTAATATAATTATTATAATCCAAATTTATATTATTATCATTGTTATCATTTCGTATTGATATTATTGAAGAAAATATAGTATTCAAGTTATTAAATGTGTCTTCTTTTAATTTGTTTTCATATTCATTAAAATGTGTAGCTTCCATATTCATATTAGAAGAACGTATAGCTTGTTGATAATTATATACTAAGATATTATTAATAGTATCATATTCATCATATATATTATTTTTATTTTTTTTTGTTGTAAATATATTTATTTTTTTTAAAAAATATTCTTTACATTTTGAAGTTATATTATTTAAGTGGTTTATATTTAATAAAAATTTTCTTGTATAAGAATTTTGAAATGATAAAATAAAATTACATAATGGTTTATATTTTAAAGTATCTAGATTTATAAAATTCATTTCATTGAAATTTATTTTTATTGGTATATATAATAATAAATTAAATGATAATAATTGTATATTTCCAATATTAATATCATCATCATTTTTATTTATTAAATAAAAATATTTTCTATTCATTATATTATTCTCATAATTATATGAGATATTATTCATATCTTTCTTATAACTAGAACAATCTTCTATATTATGCCTACAATTATAATTATATAAATCATTGTATATATTATTATGTGGGTCTTGTATTTTTTCTTCATTATATGAATTATAATTTTCTTTTGTATCCTTATAATTATAAATATCAGATAATAAAAATAAAAGACGTAGAAATTTTTTATGACAAGTAAATTTTGGTAACACAAAATGTTTGTTTATTTTTAAACTATCTATGAAAAAATAAGATCTCAATAATAAATATAAACACAAAAAGTCAAGATAATATTTATTTTTTATTAATATATAACAACAATATATCATACATGTATATAATTTACTTAAACAAAATAATTTATTATTCTTATAATCATTTGTATATTCACCTATATCAAAAATAAAAAAATTTTTATTATTATTATTATTGTATATAGATGATGGGATTATATTACTCTTGTCATCATTATCATTACAATTAAAATAATTATCATCACAATTAAAAGTATTATCATTATTGTTATTATTATCTACATTTCCATATTTTATTTTATTTTTTTTTTTTTCTCCATAATATCTTTTTAGTAAATCATAATAACTACCATCACCTTTCGCATTCATATTAAGAATACATTGACCTGTTACATATTCTACATTATAATTATATTTATAATTATAAAACATATGAAAAAGTTCAAAATTCTTTTTTGTCTTATATAATATATTTGAATAAATTATTTCTTTTATTTCGTATCTTAACTTTTTTAAAAGATTTTCATCATGTATATTATATTTAATTAATTCAATATCACACCATATTTCAATACATTCTTGAAAAGATAAAGAAGAATCTGTTTTTAATTTAAAACAAGGTTTTCCCTTGTTTAAACGTTTATTATAAATATCGAACGTTGTCATTTTTTTTTTTTTTTTTTCTTCCTATTTATTCACAAAAAAAATAAAATAAAATAAAATAAAATAAAATAAATAAATATATATATCATATACATATTGTATATGTCAACCTTTTCTCAAGTTGTGTAACATGTTATACACCTTTTCTGTTTTTTTTTTTTTAAAAGACAAAAAAAATAAAAAGCATAAAAAAAATAAAACGATTAAACAAATAATCTGTTGACAAATTCTTCATAGGGTAGGTATGCAAACAATAATTTTTTTCCACACTTCTATGAAATGAATAAATACATATAAAAAATAAATAAATGTATATATTTATTTTTTTTTTTCTTTATATTTTATTTTTTCATTTTTTATTTTCCCTATCCATTACAATTAATCCTAATTATTGTATAGAGAATTTTATAACATAATTATTTCATTTTATAAAAAAAAAAAAAAAAAAAAAAAAAAAAAAAATAATATATAATTATAATATATATATATATATATATATATTTATTTATTTATGTTTAATATTTTTTATTCATATTTGTGTTGATATAAAATATAAAAAAAATAAGAATATAAAAAATTGATAAAACTGGGAATTGATCTTTACATATATGTGCTTTTTGGTTATATTATTTACTAGAATTTATTAAGAAAAAAAAAAAATAATAAATAAATAAAATATCATATATATAAATATATATTGTATATATATTAATAATATATACTTTATATATGTATATATCATATATAATTTATTTAATATAACACATTTAAAAAAAAAAAAAAAAAATTAATAAAATAAATTTCTTTTTTTTTTTTTTTTTTTTTTTTTTTTTTTTCTTTTTCTTTTTTTTTTCCTTATTGTAACCATTTTATTAGTTTACATGTTAACAATGTAATTATATGAAAATATAAATGTTTATATATTTATAAACTTTTTTTTTTTTTGTTTTGTTTTGTTTTTATTTTATTGTTATAAAAACATGTATATATATATATTTTTTTGTATATTCTTATGTATGTCTATGGGTAAGTATACTATAAAAATAAAATGAAAATAAAAATAAAAAGTATATATATATATAATATATTTATAATGTATATATTATATATATAATATAAATATATATATATAATATTTGTATAGATAAATAATTTATATTTTAATTATTTTATTTTTTTTTTTTTCATTTTTATTTTAAAAAGGTTTGAGTAATATGTTTCGAGAGCATAATGTAATAACTCCAATGAAGATGAGATCTTTTATTAATAAAAGTGTAAAAGTATGAATTAATAATAATAATAATATATATAAAATATATATTATATATTTATATATTTTTATATATTTATATATTGCATATATATATTTTTTACTTATTATGTGTAACTATTTTTGATATGCTTTCCCTCCCTATTTTGTATTAAAATAAAACGACTTTTTTTTTTTTTTTTTTTTTTTTTTTTTTTTTATTAATCCAAATTGTATTTACATATGAGAAACATATGAATAAATAAATAAATAAATATATGTTTGTATGAATAATTATTTACATATATATATACACATATTATCTTTTCATTATATCAATATTTATTTATTTATTTATTTATTTATTTATTTATTTATTCATTTAATTTTTAATTTTTTTAATTTTTTTAATTTTTTAATTTTTTTCAATTTTTGCTCGCATTAGAGAGGCTTAATAATTTCATGTATATTTCGCACGTTTATGTATATTATGAAATTTCAAAAGATTTTTTTTTTTTTTTTTTAAGATATTCACATGAGAATTATGATCATATTAATATATATACATATAAGCATATAAGCATATAAGCATATAAGCATATAAACATATAAACATTTATATATATGTATTTATTATTTTTTATTTTTATTTTTTTATTTTTTCATTTTGAATTCATGTAAATTTATTTTTATGTGGCTTGTGAATACCTCTTGTATATAATTCTCACGATAAATTTATAGAACTACATATGGAGTGTTATAATTTTTATATAAGAATAAAAATAAGAAAATGAATATATAAATAAAATATATATATATATATATATATATGTATAACTTATTTTTTATGTTTTATTTTTTATGTTTTATTTTATTTTATTTTATTTTCGCTGAGATGTATAATGTTTTGGTTGCATGCTTTTATAAAATTTAATAAAATATATTATATATATATTATATATATATATAATATGTTTATATGTTTAATATACATGTTATGTTTTATAAGAACCATTGTTATATATATTTATTTTGATTCATACATATTTGTAAGTACAAGTATTGCATATAATATTATAAATAAGAGATAATAACATTTTACGATTTTTAAATGTGAACAATAAGTTTGTTGGATACTTATTAAATAAAAATAAAAATATATATATATATATATATATATTTAAGTGATAATAAGAGGACAAATATTTTTTCAAAGTATTACAAGAATTTATGTAATACATATAAATATATATATATAAATATTTTTATATATATATATATATATTTACATATATATTTTTTATTTTTTGTAGAGAAATTTGGGAGATTATAGTAAAGGAAGAATGGGAAGCAAACTTATAAATGTTGAAGGAAGTAACAATACAGATGAGAATAAATATAATAGTAACAATGTGTTAAACATAAATAATAAAATGAATAAGAATGATTATTTTATAGAGACAAATAAAGAATTAAAAATTAATTTGAATTTTCAAAATAATAATATAATATCCAATATTTTTTCAAATATTAATGTATATGATAAATTAAGTAATATTTTTATAAATAATAAAAAAACTTATATGTTAAAATATAATAATAATATAAATGAAGAAAATTTCTTTATATCATATTTTGAAAAAAAAAATGATAATTTTGTTTCTATATCACCATGGCATAATATTGATCTTAAAAATGATGATGGTACTTATAATATGGTTGTAGAAATTTCAAAATATAATTATATAAAATTAGAAATACAATTAAAAGAAAAATTTAATATTATTAAACAAGATAAAAAAAAAGGAAAACTTAGATATTATCATAATTCCATTTATTGGAACTATGGAGCATTACCACAAACATATGAATATCCAAAACATATATATCAAAACAAATCAAAAACAAATAATGAACCATTATTTTTTAATGGAGATAATGATCCATTAGATATTATAGATATTGGAAGTGTCTCTCTAAAAATGGGTCAAGTAGTACCCGTCAAGGTAACAAAAATAACACACATATATATAAATATAAATATATATATATATAAATATGTAGATATATATTTTATATATATAGTACCATTTTATTTTATTTTATTTTATTTTATTTTATTTTATATTTTTTATTTTTTTAAGATATTGGGAGCATTCACACTAATTGACGAAGGAGAACTGGACTGGAAAATTATTGCCATAAACGTAGGAACAAATAAAATATGTTACATAATAATATGATTTTTTTTCAAACAACTATATCTACCTTTATATATATATCCCATATGAAATGATAAAATATTTTTCATTTATCTTATATTTATTTATATTTATTTATATTTATTTATATTATTTTTATGTCCATTCACCTATCCCCTATATATATTTTTTTATATATTTCCAGAAAGAAGATAAACACTATGAAGATATAAACTCCTTAAGCGACATCGACAAATACTATCCACATACTCTGAGTTTATTACTTGAGTGGTTCAGATCATATAAAATGGCAGATACAAAGAAATTAAATCTAATATCTAAACAATTATATGACAAAAAAGAAAGTGAAGAACTTATAACTAAAACGCATCATTATTATTTAGAGTTTCTACAAGATGTAAAGAAATTAAAAGAAGAACACATTAAAGAGAATATTAAAGAGAATATTAAAGAGAATATTAAAGAACATATTAAAGAACATGATTATACAAATACACAAAATGTACAATCGAATTATGATAAATTAAATAATAATGACGATGAAATTATCGATAATAATCTTCTGGAAGATATTAATATAACATACTATAAATCTGATAGTTCTTACAAGCCAGATCTCAACATATGGACACCATAAAAAAAAAAAAAAAAAAAAAAAAAAAAAAAAAAAAAAAAATATATATATGTATATATATATATATATTTTATTTTTCCATATTACGTATAACTGCTAAGAAAAAAAAAAAAAAAAGGGACGTTATGTTTTCTTAATATGTATAGGAATATAAAAAAATAAATAAATGCACAAACATTCAAAAGGTTCTCAATATATTTATTTATTTATTTATTTATTTATTTATTTATTTTTTTATTATGTGCGTGTTAAAAAAAAACTTTAAAATGTTAACATATACAAAAAAAAAAAAAAAAAAAAAGAAATCGCAACATATATATATATATATATATATATATATATATATACATATATACATATATTTTATTTATGCTAAAAAAAAAGAATTTTTTTTTCCCTCCTATGATGATTTAAATATAGACCCCCACATATACCTATGATTGTTATCCTTATATATATTATATACCAAAGAATATTTACTCTTTATAAACCTTTGTATTTCCTCATCTTGTATATTAGTTATATCATATACAGGATATTGCATGTCAATCACTTGGTTTTGAGTAGAAAGGTTATCTTCATTATCTGTCAAGGACCAAACAGAATCTGAAGAATTTATAGGATGATTAAAAACATCCTTTATAATATTATGTTTATTTATTGTTAATGAAAAGAAATGATTATCTATATCTATAAGAATATGTTTTTTTTTTATATATGGACGTAAAAAAAAATATAAAGAAAAACTAAACATATTTTCATGCCATATATAATATTTTGTTCTTCCTTCAATTTTTTCACCTATATCATATCCTTTCATACTTTGTTTCTTTTTTATATTATCTGTATATCCTCTACTACATTTATTCTCACTCATTTCTTTTTTTAAATTTTCAAAATATTTATCAGTCTTCTTTTTATGATGCTCACTTAATTGAGGATATAAATCTTTCCACATATAATGATCTGGATCGTATTTCATTTCGTTTTCTAATTTTCTTAATAATAAATCACTTTTTATTTCTAATTCTTTTCTCCTTTCATATTCTTCAGTCTTTCTTATAATTTCTTCTCTTCTCTTTTGGCTAGCTTCATCCACCACTGCATTGCATGAGTTTTTTTCTATCACGTCGTTATTCTTGTCACTTAAAATGTTTTTGTCACATGCAATATTGTTGTCACTTGCAATATTTTTGTCACTTGCAATATTTTTGTCACTTGCAATATTTTTGTCACTTGCAATATTTTTGTCACTCTCAACATTTTTGTCACTTGCAATATTTTTGTCACTCTCAACATTTTTGTCACTTGCAATATTTTTGTCACCTGCAAAATTTTTATCACTTGCAACATTTCCATCCTTCAAACCAGCGCATGACACATACCCTGAATTATTTAAAACATCCTTTACATTATTATTACTAGAACCTTTTTCAACTTGAGTAGTATTTTTTTTTAAAGTACCATTTTTATCATCATTTATTTTATTTATAATTTCATCATTTGTGTCATTAGTTATTGCGTTAGTACTATTAATTGGGTCCCCTAAAGTAATAATATTATTTTGAGGATTCTCCATGTTATAATTTTTTAAAAACATATTTGTCTTTTCTTCATTCTCAAACATATTAGGAGTAATACCCATCCATTTTTCATTGATACCATATATATTACATAAATATAATTCCATTTTAACCCATTCTTCATTTATTATAACATCATATATATTTCTATCATCATTATTTGTAGGGTTATCATTGTAGTTAAATGTATGAAATAATAAATTATTTTTAATATAAAATATAGCCTTTTCTAATTTTTTCATTGTTAATATACACTTCTGAATAATATGATGACTATCTATTAATGGGAACTCTAACATAGTTGAATTTGTTTTTTTATTATTTAAAATAACATTATCACTATAAGTATCATAAATATTAAATTCTATAGTAACATTAGATTTCATATATCTTTCTTTATCTATATAATATTCTTCATCATAAAGAAATAATTCCTGTGTTAGCGTGTCTTTTACTCTTTTATCGAAGTAATTATTATCTAACATATTATTATTATTATTATTACTACCATATGTGTTATTATTATTATTATGTAACATATTATTATTTATACTATCACATTTATTTATGTTATCCTTTTTTTTTCTTTCCATATATTCATCCTTCTGGTGTAAATCCTCACCTTCGGTTACCAACTGTTTTAATATATTTCCTTTATAGAGAGAAAAAAAATATTTACTTAAATTTTTTTTATTATACAATTTTAAGCTCTCCATTTCATTATTCAGTTTTTCATTATTTTTATCAAAAGAAAAAGTATTTAAATACTGTACATTTCTATCTTTACTATAATTTGTTGAAATATCTTTTTCTATAATTTCACTTTCAATTTCGTCCTTTTTTTTTTTTTTGGGGGGGGGGGTGTTTTCTCCTTTTGTTATATCTTCATCGATATTAACATCGACCCTTTTATAATTAATATCAGTTTCATTGTGTTTTGTATTACTTTGATTATCACTTGAATTTATTAATTCCTCTTTTTTTTCTTCATCTTTTGAATCTTTTGCATCTTTTTCTTTATCTTCTTCCTCATTTTCTACCTTATCTTTTTGTTGCTTCATTTTTTTTCTTCGTTCTATTTCTTTATTAGTATCTACATAAGTAGAATACGTATTTTTCATCCACATGCATACACTATTTACTAATTGATGAGATGTCCTATATATATTATTTCTATATACATATTTTAACATATCATATATTTTTAAATCTAATAACTTATCTGAAAAAACATCTTCATCACCTTTCATTTTTTCAACAATTTTTTTCTTTTTTTCTTTTTCCCTTCTTTCTATTATATCATCTTTTTTTCCTTTAATATATTCTTCTGCTTTCTTCAAAGCACTTTCTAAATTACTATCACTTAGGTGGTTAGGCATACCCTCATACTCAGGATTATTTTCATTGTCATTATTAATTACATTACTAGGAATGTTTTTATCAATTACTGCTTCTGTCTTGTCATTTTGAAAAGATTCTCCCCAGTTATTATCCATGAACACATGGTTATTTCTTTTTTTATTTTCAGCACATATAGATACATTATATTTTAATTTCATTTTCTTATTTATAGCTTGCACATTATGATAAAGGAAAATATTTCCTCTTTGCATCTTTTTGTTTGTTATATAATCAACTATACATTCATTTCTTGATACATTATTGTAAGTATTAGAACGACCAAGTTTATTATTAAAAGGTAGAAATATATAACCAAGGTTTGGACGATAAATATATTTTTTTTTTTTTTTTTTTTTCCTACCTATATTATTATATTCATTATTATAATAATTATTATAATAATTATTGTTTCTATTAAATCTTTCTTTCAAAAAAATGGAATAATGAGATTTCCATATATTGTTTTTATTTACATTATTACTAAAGTCAGAACATAATATAATAAATATGATTCCTATAAATATATATAATTTGTTCATTATATATAACTGACTGTTATTTTTTTTTTTTTTTTTTTTTTTTTTTCTCCTTATTCCATAATTATATACCAGTACATATTTGTAACAAAAAAAAAAAAAAAAAAATAAAAAAATAAATATATTAATTTATACTATATATTATATATATATGTATATATATATATATACATAATTTTGAAGCCATTGGTAAATATATTTTTATAATTTTAATTTTTTCTACCTCTTACATCTTATAAGGAATAAGAAAAATTAAATAAAATAAAATGATAATTTAAAAAAATAACATCTTTTTCTTAAATATTATAAGGAATGAAAGGTGAAATTAAAATATATATATATATATATATATATATATATTTATATATATATATTTCATCATATGTGTATGGTTTTATTTAATATATGAGGAATATTTTAAACATAATTATATGAGTGTAATAATATGTAAAGAACCTACATATTTGCAATATTTATAATTTTAATAATATAGTAATCTTTATTTTTTATTTTATTTTATTTTATTTTTTGTGTGACTTAGATAAGAATATATTAAAACATATAAATTATATATATATTAACATGTTATAGTCTTTATTTGTGAACATGTATAATATTTAGATGACAAAATTTTAGTAAATATTTATATATATATATATAATATGACAGACATATTGTTCATTTATTTAAATTAAACTTATTGCGAATGCTATATATATATTCTCAAAATTCATAAAAGAAAAACACCTTCATATTTAATTCGAAATATTAAATGGAAAATTTATATTTGTTTATAATTATTTATAAAAATGTGAAGAATGTTAGATAAAAGGAATGACATATAACGCACATTTAAAAAAAAAAAAAAAAAAAAAAATATATATATATATATATAATATATATATATATATATATATAATATATATATATATATATATATATATATATATGTATACGTGTAAATATTTTTTAAATGTATTTCATAATTTACACATAAATCTTTCCTTTATTCATATATATAATATATTATCCATGATTTATTAAATAATAATAAAAAATATGTATATATTATTTATATATGTTATGCATATTTTAAATTTACATGTTCAATTATTGTGTATTAATTATTAATGTCTGCTGTTTTTATGCAATTAAATATATAAATATAAATAAATATATATATATATATATATATATATATATATTTATATAACAAAATAAACTAATTAAATAAACTAATAAAGTATTTTCAAATAACATATATATAATATATTATTTTATATATATTATAAAATATGACCTTTTTATAACTTATTTCTTATATATATATATATATATTCATAATATTTTTTTTTTTTTTTTTTTTTTTTTTTTTTTTTTTTTATATATATATGTTTATGAACAATAAATTGTATGAACAGCCATAATTCTGTATAGCCAAAAAGAAAAAAAAAAAAAAAAAAAAAAAAAAAATATTGCCGTTCAGGTAAAACTACCACATAAAAATATTCAAACATATATACATTTTATGATTGTGTAAAATTTATTTTGAACTACGTAATGTTTGGCATTTCACAATAAAAAGTGTATGATAGATTTATGTTTTCTCCTTTATATTATATAACATGTCTTAAAATATATGATTTTGTAATATAATATTTTAAAAAGAATACATACATATATAAATATATATATATATAAATATATATATATTAATATATATACATATGTATATAATTTATTCTGTTGATACTATTTGATTGTGGCTATTTATATTTTTCACAATGAATAAGATGGGTAGCATTTCAAACGATTTGGTTCCAAGACTTGGTTTTGAAGAGATAAGGAGTGAAATGAACAAATATGGTGTGGACATATATCCAAGTACATTAAAAAATCCGAGTACAGAAGATATACAAGGAGTATATAGTATATGTATAAAATATATATTAAATAAAGATATTGAGACTATACGTATAGAAGAATATACAGGAAGTTTAATATGTCCAATGCCAAAAGTTGATGGTTCTGATTTAATGGGTAATGATGGTAAGAATCATTTCCAAGCTATTGGTAATTTAAGATTTATTCGACATTGTGAAAAGATTAATAAGATATTAAATTTAGATAACATTTTAAGTTATATATTTAAACCAGTAGGTAGTCATATGACAAAATTAATAAATTCATTTATACATTATATGAAATATCGAGATCAATTATATAATGAGAATAATGAAAAGATAAAAAGTATTCAAGAAAAAAAACAAAAATGTGATATTTTAGAAAGTGACTTAAAAACAATAGAAAATGAATTAAATGAATTAATTTTAAAACATGAAGATATAAAGAATAATATTATCAAAGAAAAGAATATAAAAAGAAATTATGAAGAAGAAATTATAAAAAATCAAAATTTATTAAATTCACAACAAAGTCTTATAATATCTTTAAATTCAACAAAAGATAAAATCGTTAATGAAACAAATGAATTACTATTTCAATATTCAAGAAATAGACAAAAAAAAGAAGATTTAGAAGATCAAATTGTTCCATCACCTGAAAAATTACAACAATATAATGAAGAATTAAAAGATCTTCTTCATGAACATTTATCTCATTTTGAAGATGATAAAAAAAAAAATGAAGATATGAAAAATAAAATGAATATAGCTGATACTTGTATTAAAAAATTAGTAGATTTATTAACTGCAGTAGATAAACATATTGAAAATACAATTAAATTACATATTGAAAAAAAAAATAATCTTAAAAATATAGAGAAAAAATATAAATCGTTATCAGATGATAAACAAAATCTTATTACAAAAAATACACAACAAGATCAAATTATACAAGATACAAAAGAAAATCTAAAACAAGAACAAATAAAATGGAATCAAAAAATTAATCATGAACAACAAAACACTATATTAATACAACAAAAAGTAAAAGATATATATCAAAAGGTTGAAGATCTCAATATTAAAACAAATAGAGAAATTAATCAAATTAATAATATTATCAAACATATACAAGATATTACTAATAATTATAATAAAAATATTCTTCTTATATGTGAACTTATACAAAACACAAAAAATTCTCACAACATTCTTACACAAAAAGTAATCAACAATATAAACACAGGCATCAGCGCAAACATGTGATAGAAAAAAAAATATATATATATATATATATATATATGACATGGTTATTATGTATGTATTACATAATATTAAAATGCTTCCTATTTGTTTATTTATTTATATATTTTTATTTTTTATTTTTTATTTTTTATTTTTTTTTTTTTTTTTTGATATTTTATTGTGGGTCTACCAATTTCAAACTGATAATAGCCACAACGTTTTAATAATATAAAATAAATAAATTATTTGTTCATACAAGTTTGTTTTATCATTATATTTCCAAATATTGTGATAATACAACACAATACCTTCAATTCGTATTATAAATATATATAAATATTTATATATTTTTGTTATGAATGAATTCATAGTTTAAAATAAAATTTATATGAACAACATGACAATGTGTAGGAATAAGTAAATTTAAAAAAAAAAATATAAACATAAAAAAGATAAATGAATATACACACACATATATATATATATATATATATATGTTGTTGTAAAATATGCAGGGAAAAAAAAAAAAAAATTAATAAAATAAAAAATAGAATATACATTATAAATAATTCATTTGTAACAACATTTTTTAATAATCTTGTAATTAAATAAAAAAACATAAAGACAATAGTATATATAAAATAATGAGATATTTTTATTAGTACTCGTAAATTAACAAGAAAAAATCATTAATAATAAAAACACCCAAAATAATTATATAATCATTTATTTATTCAATATATATATATATATATATTATGAAGGTTATATTTTTTATTTGTAGATTATTATTTATATCTTCCTTTTGTAACCTAAAATGTATTTATATGCCATTATCTCAATTGCGTAATTCAATAGATAAACTAAAAAAAAAAGAAAAAAAAAAAAACAAATAAATTAAAGTAAAACATACAAATGTGACATAAATATACATTACATATATTATGATGTATTACCTTTTCATTTGAGCATCATTGCCATCTCTTTTCGATCTTTCAAAATTATAATAATGCTCTTTATAAATATAATATAATGGTAAACCCAAAACAATTGCACCGGCAATCTACAAAAATAAAAAATAAAATAAATAAAATGAAATAAATTCACATAATATATATATATATATATATATATTTATTTATTTATATATGTGTATATATTTCCTTTTTTTTCATTTTATCTTTATAAACTTACATAATTTCCTAACAAGGTGGGCAATAAATTTTTTATATATGCCTCATAAAAAGAAATTTTTGTCTTAACCATTAAAGCAATATTTAGTGTGTAAATATTAGCTATAATGTGTTCATATCCTGCTATAGCAAAAGCATAAACAGCAAAGAATACACTGAAAACATAACCAGCACCATCTTTTAGTGTTAAAACAAAATATACAGCCAAACATACAAATATGTTACAACCTATAGCTAAAGCTACACATTCAACAAATGTATGGTGAACCTTTTTTTCAGCTATATCATTTAAAAATTGAAAAAAATGATTTTTTTCTATAACATTAACATTCGTAAATGCTCCTGATAAATAAGAAACAAAGAATGCAAATGCTACAGCACCAACATAATTTCCAAATAATGATATAGTCATTACTCGAAAATAATCCAATAGTTTTACTTTCTTCTCATATAATGCTATACTTACAGCTAAAGTATTACCAGTAAACAAATCAGAACCTGTACATATAATACACATAAAAGCTATAGGAAAGGTAAAACCATATACAAACACACTCATAGATGCTCCTACGATTTCTCTTAATTTGTGATAATAAAACAATCCTCCTATAAATTCAAAAAAAAAAAAAAAAAAAAAAAAAAAAAAAAAAAAATAAAAAAAATAAAAAAAATTATAATAATATTAATATATATATATATGTGTGAACACTTGATGTGGATACACTTTTTAATATATATAAATCAAACCTGCAATCCCTGATGCGTGTGCGCACAGTCCAACAAACATACCAGCTAATATAGCTTTTGTTAATAAATTGATATTACTATAATGAGCTTTTGCTTTTCCATATTCGACACATCTAATATATGATTCTTCCCCTCCACAAACAGCTTTTATGCTCACTGGATCTAACACATATTTGGAATTATTTGGTGGCATCTTAATTAAAAAAATAAATAATAAAATTAAATTATATATATATATATATATAATATATATAATATATATATAATATATGTGTGTTCTTGTTTTGGACTTTTTTTTTTTTTTTTTTTTTTTTTATATATAGGTGTATAATTTATGCTCAATTTATTTCACTTTTAATCACAATAATCAAATGGTTACTAACAGAATGGAAAAAAAAAAAAAAAAAGCAAACAATATAATATAATATATTATAATATAAATATAATTATTTAAAAATACAAAAAAAAAAAAAAAAAAAATTGCACATATAAAGAGATTATAAATAAATGTAAAAGCTTCTCTTATAAGTATGCATTCATTCATTAACAAACAAAAAAAAAAAAAAAATTTTTTTTTTTTTTTTCTTTCTTTGTTTTTAAATTTGATTTAATATATTTTACGGTATGTCATATATATAAGTATTTAATCATTTTTATTTTTAGTTTAAAAAAAAAAAATCTATAAATAACTTATATTTGGACTTGTTTTCTTCTTTCTTTTTTATTTTTTATTTTTTTATTTTTTACTTTTTATTTTTTTTGGTTTTTTATATTTCATAAGAAAATTACTCTATATATTATATATAATAATAGACTTTTTTTTTTTTTTTTTTTTTTTTTTTTTTTTGGAACCTAAATTTGCCGAGGTCAAAAAAATATAGCACAATTGGTAAATATGTATGATAAAAAAAAAAAAAAAAAATATATATATATATATATATATATATGTAATATATAATATTATTATTATAAATACATACATATATATAATATAATATGTAATATATTTTTTTTTCTTGTATTTTATTAAATATAATTGGAAAAAAAAAATAAATAAATAAATAAATAAATAAACATATAATTTCTGAACCTATTGTATATTTATATATTTATGGGATCCATCCACTTAACTCAATTGTATAAAATATAAAAATCAAAAAATAAAATATAAATATAATATATACTTAAGTATATTTATATATATATATAAATATTGTATATTTATGTATATATATATATATATATTATATTATATATATTCATATATATTGTTTAACTTTTTTTTTTTTTTTTTTTTTTTTTTTTTTTTTACAAATTAATAGTTATATTTTTCATATTATATATATATATGTATATATATATAATATATATATTTTTCTCTTATTAAATATATTTAATATTTTTGTTATGTAAACATTCTACACTTTTGTTTATTTTTTAAAAATATAAAACATGTAATTATTTTTATATATATATGTGTATAAATATATAAAATATCTCCTATACATATATAATATATATATTATATATATATTATATATATGTATGTATAATATAATAATATTTAATGGTATATTATATATTTATATAAAAGTTATAATTGAAAAAAAAAATAAAAAAAAATAATAATTATATAAACATGTTAAAATAATTAAAATCTATATGTTTCTTTTTTTTAAAATATATATATATATATATTAAATATATTCATAACAATATAATATTTAAATTTTTTTTTTTTTTTTTTTTTTTTTTTTTGTGGGTTTGAATCCCCCTTATATGTTTTTCTCTGATAAAATTTGTTGTAGAATAATTTTTATATATTATATTAAAAATATGATATGTTTATTTACTACCCTTAATTTGATTACAAATAAATGTAATATTATATATATATATATATTATATTATTGTTTTGTATTATTTTATTTTATTTATTTTTTTTTTTATGCTATAATATTGTATAATAATACATTTAAGAGAAAAAAGACTGAGAATGTTTAAGGCATCAGTAGATGACTATAAATAAATATGCATATAAATAGATTATAATTAAAAGTGTATCTTTATATAATTAAACAAGGAACATCCGAAATTTAGAAATATATTATAAGATATATATATAATATATTTAGAGATAATTTATTTCCTTATATATGTTATTCAAAAAAAAGAAAAAAAAAAAAAAAACATGCACATGATATTACAAATATATATATATATATATAATATATGTGCTATCTTTTTGTCTTTTTTTTTTTTTTTTTTTTTTTTTTTTTTATGCTATTTTTAAAGAGAGTAATTATATGAACTTTTATTTTTAAACCTTAATTATAGATATAATCTTAAAAAAAAGAATTCATTTAAAAATATATATATATATTATTTTATTTTACAAATATATAATTTCATCAAGAAAAAAAAAATAAGAAAAAAAAAAATATTGTTTTTCTCCCTTACGTATTTTTAAGGATCTTTAATATATTTATATATTTTTTTTTTTTTTTTTTTTTTTTTGCACATTTTTTTCATTTTTTCGTTGTACATAATAATATATATTAAATATAAATTATATATATATATATTAATATACTAAAATAAGTTAATATATATTTTATATTATTTTTCTTTCTCCTTATTTTCCTTCTTTTATATATATATATATCTCAATATATTATGTGTATATGTTTGTTTATTTTATTATTATTTTTTTTTTAGCATTGATATAAATATATCTCTAATTATATATATATATATTATATATATTTCCTTAATATTAAATATATTATATAATATTTATATATTATATATTATAGCTATAATAAGAAAGGAAGATCATTTGTATAAATAAATTTATAAGTATATTCGTATATAAGTCAAAAAAAAAAAAATTAAGATTATATTTTATTTTTTTCCCCTTATTTTAATAAATATAATTTTTTTTTTTTTGTTGCACTTTTGGAGTTTTAATTTTTATGATATAAAAAAAATAAAACATATATAATATATATATATATATATATATATATATATATATATAAATATTTATATATATATAATAAATTAGTGTGTAATATATATATTATTCATTCAAAAGAAATAATTGTAAATAAATTTCCAACATTAAGAGTTCGAGAAAATTAAAAAAAATTCTCTTTATTTATTATTTTTTTTTTTTTTTATCTTTTTATTAAATTTGAATGAAAAATAAAAATATAAATAAATAGTTCTTATATATATATATATATGAACAGATATATATTTTTGGTTGTGGATAAACACATATTTATATATTATAGTGTAAAATATAATACTTTCTGATTATTTTTATTAAGATTGAGTATATTTAACATATTAAAAAATAAATATACATACATACATACATATATATATATATATATATATATATATATATATATATATGTACATTTAATTTGCATATGTCAAACATAATATTTGTATGTCATCAAATAGTTTATTTAACATTATAAATATCAATAAAACAATATATATTTATATATATATATATTAATTATTTACAATATTTAACATATATTTTTTAATTGTATACAAAAAAAAATTATATGACAAAATGAAAATGACCAAGTTGTATAAACATAAAGATGAAAGGACCAATACATCACTGAATAGTCTTAAAAGAATATCATCAAACGTTTTTAGTGATAAATTAAATAATTTAGATGTTAGTAGAGTATTTAACAATATAGATGATTATGTTAAAAAATATCCATTCTTAAATAATATAGGAAAAAAATTTGGTGTTAAACCATCTTATATTATCGTACCTTTTTCCATATTTATATTTCTTTCTTTAGTTTTTGGATGGGGTGCTGCAATTATTTGTAATGTCGTTGGCTTTGCTTATCCGGGTATTAAAAAAATAAAATAATAAAATATACATATATATAAATATATACATATATATAAAGAACATTTTAAATGTCATATAAATTTATTAATTAAAATACACATCTTTTATAACATATTGTGAATATATAAACACTATTTAATGTAAATATTTTGTACATGTGTGTGTCAATCAATAAACATATATATATATATATATATTTTTTACCTGAACAAATTTATATACATATACATATTTTTACCTTGCGTGTTCATAAAAATATATCAAATTTACATGAACGTGTTCATGCAAATAAAAATATATATATATATATATATATATATATATTTGTCTATACTTAATATGGCCATTTACATATAACCCCCTTTTACAATTTGTTTATGACTTTACAGCGTATCAATCCTTCAAAGCTGTTGAATCTCAAAGCAGAGAGGAAACTAAATTATGGTTAACATATTGGGTGGTTTTTTCTTTGTTTTTTTTTATTGAATATTTAATTGACATAATATTATTTTGGGTACCTTTTTATTACCTAATAAAATTGCTCTTTCTTTTATATTTGTATATGCCCCAGGTACGAGGAGCAGTAATGGTATACAACTATATAATTCGTCCCATTTTATTGAAACATGAAAAAATTATAGATGACACTGTTCAGAAAATTAGCCAAACGGCAACTAGCCATTTAACTCAAATCACAGGAAATTTAACAGAGAAGTTAGTACAGGAAGGAATAAGAAGAAGACACATATGAATAAAGGAAATAATTTATTATGTATAATATGATTAAATAAATATAGAAATTTGAATAGTGACAAGAATATATAAACAAAAAATAAATTAAGAATTTACTATAACCAACTTTAAAAAAAATGCACAGTTCAAAAATTGTTGGAAATAAATAAATATATATATATATATATTTTACCTATTCATATGGCATATCTAAAGAAATATATATAAACGAAAAATAAGAGCTCTATCACAGTATGACAGTCTTATACATTTTTATGTAACATTTTTTTCTTCTTAAAATCATTATCTAGAAACCAATTTTTTTTTTATTATTTTTATTTCACATATGTATATAAATAAATAAATAAATAAATAAATATATATATTATATATATATATTCCACTTTTATGTCATTTTTTTTTTCCATATATATATTAATGGTTCATACCCCTATAGCATATATGTTTAATGTTTTATTATTATTATTTTTTTTTTTTTTTTTTTTTTTTTTTTGTTTTTAATATTTTATTTCTTTAATTAAACGTTTTTAAAACTTGTCAGTTTATAAATATATTAATACAACACATAGATATATATAATTTGGATTTTTTCTATGAACAGCCGGGTTATAATTAAATATAATATTATATTAATATTTTACAACATAATAAAAACAAAATTTAAATAAATATCTTTTGTTCTTTTTTTTTTTTTTTATTTATATATATTACAACAATATGGGGGTGGAAAAATGCGTAAAAAAAAAAAAATAAATAAATATTACAAATAGATATGTATATGAAAAATTATTAATATTTAGAAACATTTTTAAAAAGATAAAAATGATTATAAATTTAGATCTTACAAAAAAAAAAAAAAAAAAAAAAAAAGGTATATTATTTATTTATAGAGTGATAATAAAAAATAAAAAATAAAAAATACATAGTATATAATAAAATATATATATATATATAATTATATAATTATATATTATTTGATTTACCCTTAATATTATATATATATATAATATATATAATTTATTTGTATTACCCTTATTCACCTATTAAAAAATATATTATATATATATAATATTTATGGGTATATATATATTATATATTTGTATTAAGCATAGGAAGAAACACTAAAAAAAAAAAAAAATTAAATAAATATTAATTAAATATTTATAATATATAATTATATTTTAATTACAAATATAACATACATATAAAAAAAGGATTGATTTTACGGTTTATATTTTATATACATACAACATAATATTATATATATATATTAAATAATAATTATATGTAAAATTATTTTTCATAATATAAAATAAATATGTTTATATATATATAATAAATATGTATTATATAAAATTCAAGAAATTTACTTTATAAAATTTCTTTATTTTATTTATACTTAGGAAAAAAAAAAAAAAAAAAAAAAATTAATTTTATTTTTCATTTTTGAAACATATATTTTTATTATTATAATTTGCTTAATTTTTAGAAATTTTTTCTTTTGAATAATTATTTTTTCTTATTATAAGAAAAGAGGAATTAAAAAAAAAAAAAAAAATAATAAATAAAACTAAATTATTTAAAAAAATATAATAATAAATATAAATTTTTAATTTTAATTGTAATTCAAGGTAATATATAAATAAATATAAAGAAAAAATAAATAAATATATATATATGTATTTATGTATTTATTTATATATGTATTTATTTATGGATATGTTTAAAATATATTTTTATAAAAAGAATAATATGATATATATATATATATATATATATTATTTTATAGAGAATAAAAATATTAATATAATATATTTATTATTACAATAGTGTGGTATATATAATATATAATATGTATAAATATATTTTCTTTCATTTTTATAGATGGTACGAATGAGCGTTTTAGCTGACTGTTTAAAAACCATAAACAATGCCGAGAAAAGAGGAAGACGACAAGTTTTAATAAGACCTTCCTCAAAAGTTGTAATTAAATTTTTACAATATATGCAAAAGAAAGGATATATAGGAAGTTTTGAAATAGTTGATGACCACAGATCAGGAAAAATTGTTGTGAATTTGTTAGGAAGAATAAACAAATGTGCCGTTATATCACCAAGGTAATATAAAAGTGGCATATATTATATATATATGTATATATGTGTATATATATGTTTATATATATATATATATATATGTGTGTATATATGTTTATATATATACATATCATTTTTTACATAATATTAAATATGAATACAATTTATTCTTGTTGTTTTGAATTTATTTAGATATGATGTTAAGCTTGATGAAATTGAGAAGATTATTACTAGCATATTACCCAGTAGACTTTTTGGTCATTTAATTTTAACAACACCCTATGGAATTATGGATCACGAAGAAGCTAGAAGAAAACATACAGGAGGAAAGGTCTTAGGTTTTTTCTTTTAAAAAAATAAAAAAAATAAAAAAAAAAAAAAAAAATGAGAAAAAACATATAGATATTATATTATATTATATGATATAATGTAATAACCGTTTAAGTGTATTTTTAAAAAAATGTATATTTGAAAAAATATGGATTATGTGTATATATTATGTTACAACCTCAAGTGTAAGATAAACATGTATATGTATATATATATATATTTATTTATTTATATGTTTATATTTATATATGTTTCATCTTACATTTTTCCTTTTTTTTTTTTTTTTTTTTTTTTTTTTATTTTTTAAAAAAAAGAAGCTGTAAATGAATAATAAAATTAGCCTTTTCACATAAGTGATAAGAAAAAAAAAAAAAAAATATATATATATATAATATATATATAATATATATTTATATATTTATTTATTTATATTATATAAAAAACTTTAATTGAATTGAAACAATTTAAAATTAATAAATTTTTTTAATTTAAAAAAAAAAAATAAAATAAAGAGGTACATAAAAAAAAAAAAAGATTAAAATATACAAATTAATAAATACATATATTAAAGCAACAACAAAAAAAAAAAAAAGAAAATAAAACAACACAAAACAAAACAAAACAAATATGTATACATATATATATAATATATATATATAATATATACATTTAAAATTTTTTTTTTTTTTTTTTTTTTTTTGTGAGGTTGCATATTTTAAGTATCAACCCGCTCAACATTTTTTAAAGGAAATTTTATAAAGGATGTAAATAGACATCTGCAGATAGGACATTTTTCTTGTCTTAAAGATTTCATACAATCATAACAAAAAGAAGAATGTCTACATGGCATTAGTAAGGTATCTTTATAAGATGTCATACATATTAAGCATTCTTTATCATGTTCTTCATGTCCATATATATCTAGAATATCTACAAATTGATATACTTGATTATTATAATAATTATTATTATTTGATGATGTAATTTTATCTTTTTTTTTTTTTTTTTTTTTTCTTAAATTAACATATTGATCTGAAAGGTTATAACTTAAAACGGATATATCTTTTATAATAAATGGTTTATATTTATCTTTCATTTTTTTGAATCCTACTAATACAATGAGTGTATTACAATTATTATTACCACAACTACTAGTCGTAGTAGTAGTAGTAGTAGTTGTAGTTGTAGTTGTTGTGGTATTTATTGTTGTTGAGTTTATATTATTATAATTATTCTTTATGTTTTCTTTATTTCCATAATATTCATCCGTAGGTGGTACATCATTTAAAACAATAATTAGTGGTATTCTTATATTTTCATCAATATTTGTATTATTAAATATTTTGCTTTCATTTTGTAGGAAGACTTTATTATTTTTATATCTATTATTATGTTCATTTAATAAGAAAATATTATTATTTGTTGAATCTAGCTGGTTATTTGCATATGTTCTACTATTAATATTGTTATTAAACATAAGATTATCACTATTATATATATGATTATATAAATTATTATTATTATTGTTATTATTATATATATTATCATCATTAAGATAAATATTATTATTATTATTATTATTATGATTACTATTATTACTATTATTATTACTACTATTTTCATCTTTGTGATTTTTTTCCTTTTCTATACGATTTAAAATATCTGTTACACAAAAATTTTCATCATATGGCATTGTATATGTCATATCAGTACCACTGGTATAGAACGATTGAGATGTTTTATAATAACATGAATGAAAATCAATAATATTTTCCATATAATTTTCATTAGTAATAAAAAAATCATTTTTTTCATTATCTAGCAAAAATGTGGTTGCATCAGATGAATTTTTTTTATTATTTGGAAGTGTTTTAATAATCCCTTCTCTAAAAAAGTTTTTAAAATTATCTATACATATAACAGTATTATTATTATTATTTAAACTATTACGATAATTGATACTTTTATTATTTTCATCATCTCTATCATAATTTAAATTCCTATATAATTCTGTTTTATTGTATATCATATCATTTATTTCTTCTAGTAACACACCAAAAAAAAGTCTAATATATATACAATTTTTTGATGAAAATGTAAATGATATAGAATATTTATAAAAATTATTTAAATCATTACTACTAGAACTTAAATAGTTTTTAAAAAGTTGTATATTGTTATTTATACTGATATTTAAATTTATTTTTTCAACATGTCTTGGAGTAATCTTCTTTTTTATTCTAATAATATCGTTTACATGGCTTCTACATAACATTTTTATGTCGTCGATATATCTGGACATGTTCTTCATATAAATGGCCTACAATAAAAAATTTAAATATACACACAAATATGTATAACACATATATGTAACATATTATATATACACGATTTAGTTATATAACAGATCCATTGATTATTTTTTTTATTATTTTTATTTTTTTTTTTTTTTATTTTTTTTTTTTTTTTGTATACCTTTCTGTTTTTTAGATACTTCATAATATTATATGATAAATAAAACCTAGAGAGTATAGCCAAAGCCCATAAAAAAATTATAACAAAAATAAAAAAACATATTGTATTTAAAAAACTTGAAGTATTAAATATACATAATAATTCTTCATCTTTACAGTTATTGGCCATTACAATATTTTTATACATATCTAAATCATATTCATCTATAAAACTCATTTTCAAATGAACAAATTCGTAACAATTTTTTTTTTCTTATTTTATGCTTTTTTCTTGTTTTTTTTTTTTTTTATACTCTTTTATTAATTTTTATAAATATTGTTGCGATTTGGGTTTACGCATGGCTTTATATATATTTTACAGTATAATATAAGAAAGGAAATATTTATATATATAATAATAATATATACATAAAAATTAAAAAAAATATAATAATAATATATATATATATAATATATTTGTTTCTTTAAAATTTAAATAAAATATATATTATATATAAAAATATTCATTTTTTTGTTTCTTTATTTTATTATTTTATTTTTTTTTTTTTCTATTTTAGAATTTTCTTTTGAATCTATCTATATTTTTATATATTAATATATTCACAAAAAAGAAAAAAAAAATAAATAAAAACAAATATAAAAATATATATTATATATATGTATAATTATTTTTTTGTTTATATATTGTGAGATTCAATTTTTTATATTTCAAAAGGGTATAGTAGTATATATTATATAAATATTATATATATAATATGTTATATATATATAATATTGATTTTTTTTTTTTTATAAAGAAAAAAAAAATATATATATATAAATATATTTATGAATTATAATATATATATTATTACATTTAATATCTTTTTTTTTTTTTTTTTTTTTTTTTTTTCATTTTTATAATAATTCTCTTTTTTTAGGTTTAATGTAAAACCATTTCAAAATGTTTTATATTTATACGTAAACCCCAAAAAAAAAAAAAAAAAAAAAAATTAAAAAAAAAATTAAAATAAAAATAAAATAAATAAAAAAAAATGATAATATACATATATATATATATATATATATATATATATATAAATATTTAAAAAAAATAACGAATATAAATTTTTTGTTTTTTCTACATATATAAAAACAAAAAAGAACCATCATCTTACATTTCAACATTCTATAATTTTTATATATTTGAAAGGTCCTGATCTCCTTTCACATTTTAAGATATTCATCCCTTTAAACGTTGTAATATAGGTTAAATGGACAAATAAAAAATAAATGTATACATATATATAATATATATATATATTTATTTATTTATATTTTTATATATTTAAACACATATTCTTATATTGTGTATATACCTTTATATATATAATATATATATATATATATATTTTTTTTTTTTTTTTTTTTTTTTTTTTTTTTTTTTTTGTTTAATGGTTTATATATAGAGAATAGTTCTCCATAAAACATACATAAATTATTATCTCAAAAAAAAATAAAAAAAAATATATGCATTTTTTTTATGGGTTTATATATGTAATATAACATGGTTAAAGAGAAAAAGAAACATAAAATATTAACATATATACATACACACATATATATATTATATATATATATATTATATTATATTATATATTTATGCCCTTGTTATGGTTCAAAAGTAGAGTTCCTAGTTTAATTGTTCTATATATTCAACTGCCTTATTAAGAGCTGGTGTTAAAATATGTTCATCGATGTTTTGAAATTCATATGAAGATTCTTTACATATCCATGAGAAATTTATTAAATTGGGTAGGTTATTTTTATTCATATGATCATCACTAGTTAATATAAATTTATAAATATCTTCGATAGCATCTCTTACATTTATGTCTTTATAATTTTTTTTTTCAATTTCTGTTTTAAACATTTCTTTATTCCTTCCAATAACTACACCTGAGTATTTATAGCAAGCTCCATTTGGTTCAATACAATAAATATCTCCTACAAAAAAATAAATAAATAAATAAATAAATATATATAAATATATATATATATATACATATAAATATATATTATATATATACATATAAATATATATTATATATATACATTTTTACCTTTATCATTTTCGTTAAAAGAACTTATAATGATTGAAGCTGCAAAAGGTCTCATGTGCCAATATAATGTATATGCATGAATATATAAAGAGATTCTATTAACTAAAATATGTAATGGTATGTTTGTATGAAAATTATAATAATAACTATTTGCTTCACTTCTTGCTCTATCAATTATATTTCTTGCATCTCCATCAAATCCAGAATATGTTATAATAATATTGTTATTAATATGATATATTCTATTATAACTATTTTTTTTAAGCATCTTATTCTTATCCATACTTGAATTAATACAGCAACATATTACACCATCCTTACATTCTAAACATAAAGCTGTATTATTATTATTTATCGACTTATAAATATATTCAACTTGATACAAGCGACCATCGGGGGAAAAGGTTGAAACTGATAAATCATACCCAGCACTCAGACCAGCCATAATACAAACAAAGAAAAATTAAACAATAAAAAAAAATAAAAAAAATATATATATAAATGAATATATAAATATATATATATTAGGTTTTAAAAAAAAAAAAAAAAAAAAAAATTAAATATTATATATATATAATATATATATAATATATATATAATCCTTTAAATATTAAATATATGTTTAATTTTTTTTTATATATATTAATTTATGTTTCCTTTGAATCGTATTCGTTTTAGTTACATTCTTTAAAAAGAAGGAACTATAAAATAATTTTAAAAAATAAAAAAAAATATATATTATATATGTATATTTTTTTTTTATGTTTATGGCAAATTGTAAGATGTGTTTATTTTTTATTATTTTTTTTTTTTTGGTAGGAATAATGCAAAAAAAAAAAAAAATTAATATATATATAATTATATATATATATTCATTTATATGTATGTAAAATATTTATTTGTCATCTTAATTCTTTATACTTAATAAAATAAAAGCATATTAAAAAAAAATATTTTCATATAAACAAACGGCTCTTCCGAAATATTTTTTTCTTGAAACGATTATTATACTTACATGGTAATATAAAAATAAAATATATAATATACATGTATGTATATAAATAATATATATAAAGCAGATAATATTTTAAAAAATTAATGTATATTTAAAAGATACATTTTGTAATGTATTCATAAAGATTCAAATAAAATAAAATAAATATATATATAAATTAATAAATATATTATATAATTTCATGAGTTTTAAAATATATAATTTTTTATTAATATATTGAATTTTAAATAAATAAATATATATATATATATATATATATATATATATATATTATTTTTATTGATCACTAAGCATAATGTCATGTACACATATAATTCTTTATCTTTTATTCGTAAAAACAAAAAATATTTCACATAATACCTTTTTACAATTTATCTTTTTATAAATATGAGAAGTTGTTTCTTTAAAAATATTAGGTTTTACATATATTAATGTAAAAAATGTATTTCGAATCGCATAACATAAATTATAAAAAGTTATTCCGAAGATAATTTATATCTCTATAAAGCTATATATCACAAATATGAGTCATCACGTATATATAATAATCATTTAACTTTATAATTATAAAGAAACACAATCCTGTCATATCATTGTAAATCTGGTCTTGTTTTTTTTAATGCAAATGGAAATATCACATATATATATATATATATATATATATATATGTAAAATATATTTTTTTTTTTTTTTTTCGGACCTTTTTGATGTTGTGTTTTTTAAAAAAATCACCTGAATTGTTCATACGAAAATGAAAAAAAAAAAAAAAAAAAAAATATATATATATATATATATATATATAATAAAAATAAATAAAAATATAAATAAATAAACAAACAAACATATACATATATATATATATATATTAAAAAATGCATGTCTTATATGATGGATAAAAAAAATGAATTTATATATGTGTATATATACACAGTAGAACCAATTTCAAAAACCAATGTAACATTGGGGTGTATGAAAAAAAAAAAAAAAAAAAAAATATGAAACTTTGAGTGAAATGAAAATATTTTTGAATATATAAATAAAAGTAATGATTTGACATGAACTAATTAAAAAATATTAACACAAACAATATATATATATATTATCAAGTAGATTTTATTTTTGTTTGTAAAATTATAATTTGCTTAAATTCTTTAAGAGTTTAAAAATGTGTCTCAAAATGGTTGTCGTCTTATATATTTTATAAACCATTAAAAAAAAAAATATATATATATTTATATATATGTAGGATATAGTCTTTTGTAAGATTTATAAAAACATTTGTTCTTTGACATTTAAACACAAGTTAACATATTAAAAAATACTTTTATTATTTTATTATTTTATTATTTTTTTCTATTTTATTTTTTTGTGCCCCCATGCAAACCAAAATAAAATGAGAGAAAATCTGTTACATTCTTTTTATACCTTTTTGAATATGATAAGACACGAATTTTTGTTTTTTGTACACGAGGAAAGAGAAAAAAAAAAAATTACATTTACCATTTAAATATTATATATATATATATATATATATATATTTTATTTTATTTTATTTTTTTATTTTTTATTTTATTTTTTTTGAGGGATGCATAGGGGATGGCACATAATATATTGTTTCATCTTCCTTCTGATGAATAGATCAATAGGTGCAGAGAAACTTAAAAAATTCGATCCTGTTATGATAAAAGAAGGAGAATTATTTGGAGAAGTGTCCTATGATTGTGAATATAGTGGGTTTCTAGAAATCCACAGTGATGACATTTTATATTATTGTTTTTTTGTAGGAGAAGATGATCATAACGGTTTATTATTAAGAAAGTTCCACATTGATGATATGATATGGGGTATACCAGTGGAAGTATTAATTACACGTAAGAAAATAAATTTATATATATTAACAGTTGATTATATATTATCTAAATTAATATTAATATATAGTTTTGATGAGAAAATAAGAATAACTGTTTTCAATAATTATATGGAAGAATCTGTAATGAGCGAAAAAATTAGTATTAATTATGAAATATTATATAAAGCAAATATGGTTTCTTATATAACATATTTTTATAAAAATAAAAAATCTTTATGTGTATGTGGTATGAATCGAAATGAAAATATTTTATGTACCTTTTCTTTTGATTATGGTTTAACAATGAAAGATGATCATACGATTGAATTTTTTTTAAAAAAAAAAATTCCACTTGGACATTATAAAATACAAGTATCTTTTAAAGAAAATGAAGTTTATTTTAATTTGCATAATGATTTGAATGAAACGAATTTTTATGAACTTAAATGTATTAAGGAACAAGATAAATATATATGTGACATAATGAATAGGATACAAGAGACTCAAGAGTATAACCACAGAAGGTATAAATATATATCTAGTGAGGACAACAAATATTATAATCATCATCATAATGAAAAGCAACAACAACAACAACAACAAGGAGGAGGAGGAGGAGTAGGAATAGGAGCAGTAGCATCATCTAACATAGAAGACGAAAATAATTTCATATATAAACATATTGTGCGTGATAAATATTTCCAGATGATTGTTTTTCAGAAAGATCAAAAATGTTACCTTGCCTGGTCATTTAATTCTTTAAATATAAACGATGAAATTACTAAAGAAATATCATCTGTTTCTTGTTCAAGTGTAGCAACATATCATATAGAAGAGAGATTAATAGTAACTTTAAAAAAGAATAATCCTGGTCCAAGGAATCATTTTTTCTTAATATATGAAGTAAGAAATGTGTGTGTGTGCAAAAAAAAAAATGCGCATGAATATATGTACATAGATAAATGTATAAAAATAATATAATGTGTATCTATTTGTATGATGAACTACATATATGATACATATATATATATATATATATATATATACATATACATATATTTATATTTCATTTTATTTTTCCTTAGAAACTTACTGAGAAAGCTGTCGGTTGTGAATTTGGGGTGGGGGGAAGCCTTTATGTTACAAATACTTTTATGAATAATGCATGCGATATGAATATA
This sequence comes from Plasmodium sp. gorilla clade G2, assembly GCF_900097015.1. NCBI lineage: Eukaryota > Apicomplexa > Aconoidasida > Haemosporida > Plasmodiidae > Plasmodium > Plasmodium adleri (nom. inval.). The sequence goes on from NC_041695.1 coordinate 586,789, forward strand.
AATAACATGAACGTTAGTACAAATAACTATGATGAAATTAATTTTTCTATTATCGTTCCATTATCGTTTCATTTAAATCAAAGTACATGTTTTATATGGAAAGAAGATGTGGATAATAAAGAAGAGAGGAGTAGCCTTTATTACATGGAAGAATATAGTATAGAAAAAGAAGATATAAAAGTATATACTTTTTATTTTTATAAATATATATTAATAAATAAAAATTTTGAACAAAGCACATGTACATTTGAAAGTAATGATAATCAAACGTTATATATATCTTTTAGAGGAGATACATATTATAAAGAATATAATTGTAGCATATTATTAGATACGTGTGATTTTTTTCTTCATACTCAGAGTAAAATAAATATAACATATAATGATGATGAATGGCAGGTTTCCGAAGAATTATATGATGGATATGTTCTATATAATGGTACTTATGTTTCTTTGTATGATGTTTTAAGCAGAACGAATGCTAATGAGTTGATATATATGGATGGCAAAGAAAATAATACAACTATGGAATTGAATAATATAAAAGATAACAACAATAGAAATAATAATATTAATAGTAATAATAATAGTAGTAATAATAGTAATAGTAGTAATAATTTTTATGGGGGGGGACGTGAAAAATTAATAACAATAATAATTCCATATGGTATTCCAAGTACACGCACAATAAAAATCGAATTTTCAAATAAACAAAATAATGAAGAAAAAAGATGGGCATATTTAAGATTACAAAAAAATGAATATATAATGCAAAAAGTCATTGGAATAAATTCTTCTGATATTTTTGACATATCATATAAATATTATAAATATAATCAAGAAAGAATAAAATATATACTTAACGATTTTTCAGAGACAACATATTTAGGATTTATTTGTCAAACAAAAGAAGAAATAAAAAAGAGTTTATGTACCATTTCGCTAGTTGACCATAATCATAAAAATATAGGAATGGATAATTTATTTAAAAGTAATAAAAATATTTTACCTTTTCTATATTATCAATCAACACCTAGAAAAATACAACCATATAATCAAATTATAAGTGAATTCAGATTTGTGGTTTTTAAAAATTTTGATCTCTTTTTACAAGATAAAAAAATCAGTTATATATTATTAAAATGTATCTGTTCACCTTCCTCTAGTTTAATAAATACACAAAAAAATATAGAACTAACTTATTTAATTACAAACGAACAAGTCTCACACGATTTTATTCATACACCAGGAATTTTAATAAGACAACGTATAAATAATTCTCAAAATAATAATAAAAAGAATAATATGAATGTAAACAAAAATTCTAATTACTCCATACATAATAATAATGAAAAAATAAGAAGAACAAAAAGAAAAAATAATGATACACAAAATGACAAACAAGAACAATTACCTTCTTATGATTTCAATGATCTATATAATGAAAAAAATAATAGTGCCTCTCTTTTTGATTTCAATTTTTTATTGTTTCTTTTTTTTTGCATCACACTCTTCTAGAAATTTTGAATTCCCCCGAAAAAACAAAAAAAAAAAAAAATACAAATATATATATATATTATATATTTTATATATATTTTATATATATTTTATATATATATTATATATTTTATATATATATTATATATTTTATATATATATTATATATTTTATATATATATTATATATTTTATATATATATTTTCAGATTTGTGGTTAATTTGTAAAAAAATTTATAAGTTTATAATAAATATACGAAATATACATAACATATATATATATATATATATATACATATGTATATTTCTTATTTCATTTTTGAAACATTTGTTTTTTTTGATAATATTTAAAAAAAAAAAAAAATTAAAATTAAAATTAAAACAATATATTTAATATTAATTTGTTATATATTATGATATATATCATATTAATTTTTTTTTTTTTTTTTTTTTTTTTTTTTCACATAAAAAATAAGGATGCCAGTTTGCATAAAAGAAAGTACACATATAAAAAAATATATATATATAAATATATATATATCTAAATATATATATATATATATATTTTTATGTTGAGTAAAAAATAAAGTATTAAGAAAATGTGTTTTTTTTTTTTTTTTTCTTTGAACATATATTATTTATTAGATCCGTTTTATTATCAAACTAAAAATAATAGGTACCATTTTGTTTGTAATATTTCAACAATTCTTCATTCAAATGTAAGTGAACATCTTCGAACCACTTATGCTTTAATGCTTCATTTGCTGTTATTCTATTTTTGTAATTATAACTTAAGAATTGATCGATTAGATCCAATCCTTCATCACTTAATATTCTTCTTCCATATATATCTGTAAAAATAATTTGTAACATTTTCAATCTGTCAATTTTAAATTTAGGTAATTCTCCAATAAATTCTTTTTTTAAAAGATCATCAAAATTATCATTAGGTATTCCTCTAAATACTAAAATTTTAAATAGAACAGAAGATTCAAACTTCGATGTGACAGGAACAAATCCTAATAAGCATTCACACATGGTTATACCTACTGACCATATATCTACAGAATAATTATATAAAGTACTATTACATAAAATTTCTGGTGGTCTATATTGTAAGGTTATAATATTAGAATCTTTTGTTTCTGCTTTTAAGAAATGATCATATACTCCTAATCCGAAATCAGCTATTTTCACTATCCATTCTTTACAATCATTTAATCCATCTGATAAATATTGAATATTTTTTATAAGTGTATTAGCAGGTTTAATATCTCGATGTATAATAAATTTTTTATGGAAATGATTTATACCTTGAAGCATTTGATAGATAACAACTTTTGTTTGTGTTTCTGTTAGAGATGGCATTTCAGGATAAAAACTTCGATTTTCGATTTTTTTTAAAGGTAAATAAACATATTTTACATAATTACGTATATGATCATATGTCATATCAATCCTTTCATTTGGCAAATACTGAGATGTACATTGCTTTATATGTTGTATAAATAAAGAATGTTTCTTCTTTACTTTATTCAATATATCATTTAAACTACAATCACACTTTTCTATTACTAAAAATAAATCCCAATTCTCTATATAATCATTATTCTTATTTTCAATCTTTTTTAATTTCTTAGAATGTTTCCTATATTTTAATTTATCAATATTTCTACTACTATCTTTTATTCTCACATGTCCCTTTCTTATTCTTCTTTTACAGGAATTTTTAAATGCATAGTTATCAACACCACAAACTTGTTTATTATTATAATTATCTTCACCCTTAATATTATTATTATCATCATCATTAATATTATCATCACCATTTATATTATCATCATCATTTATATTATTATCATCATTTATATTATTATCATCACCTTTAATATTATTATCACCATTAATATTGTTATCATTTTTTCCATGCTTGCTACTCTTAAAATAATTGTAACTACAATACATATCATTCACATTATCACTTATATTACTCCTATCCACCATATTATTAGAACCACCCATATAACTTAAAACACCCTTACTATCGGGTTCCCCTTTTTTAAGACCCTTCTTATAGATTCCACCCATTGATAGATTATTATAAAGAGGTCCATCCCTCAAAGATCTAAAATTACGAGCCACATCTTCTGGCTTATCTACACTATGCATAACCAAATCCTTTTCTAAATCTTCTATTGTTATACAATTTTTTGCTACAAAATTTCTACATCTATTATTTCTTTCAACTGTTTCTAAAGAAGGAGAATACTGATTCCTCTCAGGCTTTCGATGTCTTTGAAAACTAAAATCATATTCAGCTGCAGAATCTTCATCATTTATCATTCCTTTATTATTACGATGGTTTTTTGTCTTACCCTTTCTATAAGTATGTACACGGAAACTATCCAATAAACAAACAACATTAGGATGAAATAATATTCTCATTATATTATATTCATTCACTGCAAATTCTTCAGATCCAAATTTATATTTAAAATTTGGCCAGAAATATCGTAAAACCTTTACAGCAAAATGTAAATAACAATCATCTAATGATTCAGCCTTAAATACTTTTCCATATACACCTTCTCCTAATTTTTTTACGATTTTATATTTTTTCATAAAATCACGAGGAAATAAATTTAATAATTTCTCAATATGTATATCATAATTCTTATGATTAAATGATATCATCGAAAATATTTTCTCATTCTCTATCATTTCTCTTTCATATAAAGATTGCTTGTCATATAAAAAACCATCAATTAAATCTAAACGGAAATTCTTTAATTTCTCATCAGTTACATAATCTTTTTCACATATTGTCTCATCATCATAAATTTCTTTCATACCTTCATCCATTAATGTCTTATCATCATCATTAACATAATCATCATTATTATTATTATTATTATATTCACTTTTGCAATGCTCATCCTTCAAATAACTACACTTGCCATTATTATTTTCTCCATCATTTACACCTTTAAATCCATATGTCTCATTTTTTTTTAATTCAAAACCAAATAAGTCTTCCAACGTGTATGTACCCTTTTTTTTATCAAATGGAATGATCTCCTTTAACGTTTCAACCTCTTCATTTTCTAAATCTAATGCACAGTTTTTATATTTTCCAAAAAAATTTTTCTTACTCAAATACCAAAAATTTTTTATATATCCTTTCATTATTTCCTTATTATTCACATCCTCATTTATTATTACCTTCTCTCTCTTATTTATTAATAAATCAGAAGGATAAGGTAAATCCATATTATTACTACTACTTCCTAGATTTATTCGTCTTCTCTTTTCTACATCATCATAATGATATACACTCATGTTATTGTCATACTTGTTTCCACTGTTCATACAATTATAAACACATATTCGAGGTTTCTTAAATAATTTATCTCCTTCAAAATGATCCTCTTTAAAAGGATGAAAAAAGTAACTACTTCTTTTTACTGTATTATATATATTATTTTCATACGTATTTCTATTATTACACATATTATTATCAACATATGATACACTCTCACCTCTTTTTATTTGTATAGGAAATACATCCATATCATTTCCTTCTTCATACATGTTGCATATATTATTTACCAAATTATTATTTATATTTCTTTTAAATTTGTATGAACAAAAATTTTCAAAATCTAATAAATTTCTAGAAAATAATTCTTCACTACTCTTACTACTCTTATTTCTATATTCAGTTGGAAGTGAAGTCATTAATAGATTTTTATTTATGTTATTATTACTATTGGAAGTATATGGGATATTAATAGAATGTAAATATTCTTTATTTCGTTCTTTAAAATTATATATATTATTATTCTCTTCTTCGCTTTTTAGATCTTTCAATTCATATTCAACATCTTTAGAACTATTATTTAATTCTTCGTTGTTCTTTATAAGTCCTTTATCCATGTTCACACCATTCCAACTATTCATATTATTGATATTATTGATATTATTGATATTATTCATATTATTGATATTATTGATATTATTCATATTATTATTTACATTATTGATGTTACCCACACAATTCAAATTTTTCATATTATTAATATTTTTGCTTGTATCCATATGGTCTATATCAACACGATTATTTATAAGATCATCCATATTTATAGGGACATCTCTCGAATTATCCTTATAATTATATATTGAATTTCTTTTTGACAATCCAACTGAAGATGCACGATTCTGACCTGTACATCTACTTTTCCTATCTTCACCTTTTATTACTAAAGAATTATTGCATGCAACATTCAAATTAATATTGTCATTATTTTTTTGTGATAAAGATACATTATTCAATACATTACAACTTTTGCCTAAACGATTGCATACCATATCATATGAACCATTTTTATTCTCATTTAAATTAACAACTCCTTTATTTATCACATATTCTTTCTTTTTATATGTATCCTTATTTTGTATCATTACATTTTCATCATCCTTTGATTGAAATGAATCGATACTACTATTGTTTTCTGCATGAATACGATCTAATTTACATTTTTTATAATTCAACAAATTATTTTCTATATTATTTTTCATACTTAAATAGTTATTATGATTAAAGGAGTTTTTATAATTATCATCCTTATATCCATGCTTATCTAAATGAATCTCATTATTCTTTTCAATGTGTCTATCGCTTTGTTTCATATAATTAGTAATTTTTATATTATCTCTTTTTAAATTATAGCTATTAGTCTTATTATGAATATTATTTCTGTTATTAGAAATATTACATATCTTATTGGAACCACTACTTGTCTTCATATTATTACTATTACTATTACTATTAATATTAATGTTATTATCATTATTATTGTTCATCATGCTACTTTTATTTGTGTCCTTACTATTTTTAAAATAATTCAATATTGAATAATTAGAAGATGTTCTTGTTATTACACTTTTATTATCAACCAGGCTCTTCTCACCATGCTCTTCTTTATTTAAATCTAACAGACCACTAGATTTTATCGATGTACCTTTATTAGAAGATGCAAATTTCTTTTCTTTTTCTATATCTTTGTATATAGCTTCCTTTCTAATATTATCTTTTCTTCTTGTATTTATCAAATGTGTTGATCTTTCTTCTGTATTGTCTTTTCCATTTTTACATATTTTTTCATTTTTCACTTTTTTCAAATTCTTTTTCATAATTGTTTCATTGTTCTTCGGTTGATTCAGTAGTATATTTTTTTTCTTGTTCATGTTTCCTTTTCTTTTATTCGCTATTTTTTTTTCACTATTATTATTTTGGTCGATATTCATAACATTACTCTTAACTCTCCTAGACACCACCTTATCCATCTAAGCACAGCTCGAGTTGGATGTGTGATTTTTTCAAAAAATAATAACAATAATATATATATATATATATATGTATATGTATATATTCACACAATTATATAATATATATATATATATATATAATATATATACATATAAATTTTGAAGAAAAATACAAAAAGATTTAAAAAAATAAAAATCAAAGGTGATGAAAATTATAGACACACAAAAGTAATGTTACAATTTGTTATATGTATATTTATATATTTCTTTCTTTTCTTATTTGATTATTTTATTTTGTTTTATTTTTTTTTGGCTAGAAAATTCTGACTTTTCTGAATTGTTCATAATTTTTTTTTATAAATATAAAAATGTACAGAAAAAAAAAATAAGTAAAAAAGAAAAAAAAGAATAAAAAAACAAATGAAGGGGTGAGCGAATAAATGAATATATTTTATCATGTATGTAAAAAAATTATTGCATAGAAATAAATTGGTATTAAACATTTTAATAATTAGCAACCACAGGGATATATCTTCTTATTTATAATTCATAAAAAATAAAAAAATATAAAAAAAAAAATAAAAAAAAAAAATAAAAAGAAAAAATAAAAAGAAAATAAAAAGAAAATAAAAAGAAAATAAAAATAGGTATTCTTGAATTAGTAAACAACCATTATATATACATATGTATTATATATATATATATATATATATATATATATATATATATATATATTTACATTTATATATTTGTTTAGAATTCTTTCTTTTCTTTTCTTGTATTTTTTTTTTTTTTTTTATAATTTTTTTTTCATTATAATTATTATTATATATATAATTGATGTTTTTATTTATCACAAAAATATTTTTTTATATATATGTGCTCAGAATATTTATACAAATATATACACACTAAATATATATTATGTATTAAATAAATTATATATATATATGTTCTTTTAACTTTAATGATTCTTCCTTTTTCTTAAGGAATTCAGTGATATTGCTTCACTGTTCCTTTATACATATATAAATATTCAAGAGTTATTCATTTATAATACAAACAAAAAAAAATAAATATATATATAAAGTAAAAAATGTAAAGATAAAATGTACTTATATAATGATAAAATGTTCTTATATAATGATAAAATGTTCTTATGTAATGATAAAATGTTCTTATGTAATTATAAAATGTTCTTATATAATGATAAAATATGTTCTTATATATAATGATAAAATATGTTCTTATATATAATGATAAAATATGTTCTTATATAATGATTAAATGTTTTTATATAATGATGAAATAATACACAATGTTTTGATAAAATATATTACAATAAAATTGATAAACTATTACACTAAAATTGATAAACTATTACGATAAAATGATGACATATTTACAATAAAATGATGAGATATTACAATATATTGATGTATATTTTTATAAATGGATATATTTTGCTTTTGTATTTTTTCAAAAAACTTGATACTAATATGACACAACAAAGAAGAATGTATTATTTCATATGAAAAATATACAAAGGAAAAAACGTAAAAAAAAAAAGAAAAAAAGAAAAATTAGAAAACATAAACAAATGATATGTATATGTAAATATTATATTATGTTTATTTTTTATTTTATTTTATTACATTATATAATTTTTTTTTTTTTTTTTTTTTTGATATGTATTATATATATATATATAATATAATATATGTATATTTAACAATCATACAATAAAATAGTATAAATTATTTATTTTTATAATATTATAGTTTATTTTTATTTTTTTTTTATTATTTTATGTGTACCATTTGATAATTTGATAATTTACTTTTCATTCATTTATCTTTCTGTATTATATATTCCTCTTAGTAATTATCAAGAAAAAAAAATAAATCGAAATGGTGCTTTTTTTTTTTTTTTTTCAAAATCGTCTGTTTTTGTGCAATATATATATGATATATATAATGATATATGTACAAAAAAAAAAAAATATATATATATATATATTTATATTTATATTATATATATGTATGATCATATATATATTGTTATTTAAAATGTGTATATTAGAGTGTATAAATTTTTTTCATATTCATATGTAATATTTCATATACCAAAAAAAAAATTTAGGTGCATACAAAAAAATTATATATGAATTATATATATATATAAATACTCAAACATATAAAATATATTATTGAATTATTTATTTTATATATAATATGTTTATAATGTTTTTATATATATATATATATATATATATATGTTTTTTTTTTTTTTTTTTTTTTTTTTTATAAAATTTATATTTTTCTAAAATTAACGTTATTTTTTCTTTTCTTTTGTATAAATTGTATGTATGGATTTAATGTAATTTTTTTAATAGTATATCATTTTATAATGCGTACTTATATATATTTTATTATAATATGCATCATGCTTTAATAATAGATATATTAACTATATAAAAATAATATAGCAAACTTTTTTTTTCTTATCAGCGTTATATATATATATATATATATATATATATTTATATTTATATATATATTTATTTATTTTATTTGTTAATCACTTTTATTAGATGTAATAGAAGAAAAAAGAAAAAATATAACGTTCATATATAAATATAACAATTATAAATTAATCATAAACAAATCAATTATAATGGGAGTGTGGAAATAAAAAAAAAGAAAAAAAATAGTATAAGTATGATATGTGTAAATATATTTCTTTTGATACATGAAAAAAATTTCACATACAAAAATGTGTAATAGTTACATGTATATAATACATATATATTATATATAAATGATACCCACATATATATATTATATATATAATATCATATAATAATTATATATATACTTTCCATTAAGGGTTTAATGAAAAAATAAAAACATAAGATAAACAAAACATTCATTATATATTCATATATATATTAATAATATACATGTATTTATTTTATTTTTTAATGTATTACTAAAGGGTTTGTAGTTTTGATTGAATTTTACATATTTTTTTTAACTTGGAATTAAAAAAAAAAAAAAAAAAAATCATTGAGAATATATTTTTTATATTATTTTAAAGTTTTCTTATTTTTCCATTTATTTTCTCATTTCATTATTTTATTCTTTTTATTTGTTTATCCCTCTTTATATGAATTATTTATGTATGGATACATGTAAATTATATAAACATTTCATATGTTCTCTTCCTTTTAAAAATATATTTTTCTTTGTTTATATGAAATAATTCGATGTGCATGTAACGTTTCCCCAAAGGGAAAAAAAATTATAAAATTAAAGGAACATATATATATATGTATATATGAAATATACACACTTCTTTGGTATTATTTATAAAAAGAAAGAAATATATATTATTATTTATATGTAAGGCATTCCTTATTGCTTCATTATAAGGTTATAATTTTTTATTTTTTTGTTCTTATTAACCCTTTGATTTTTTTTTTTCACATTTTATCTTCAAACGTTATTCGCTGAATTTCATATTTTGAAAAAAAAAAAAAAAACATATATATATATGCATATATATATATATATATATATATATAATATGGAATACCCTAAACTTTTGATATCTTAATTTATTATAGAAATATTCCTTATATGGAAAAAAAGTAAATAACTCCTGGAATAATTAAATGATACACATAAATATTGTTATACCACAAAATATAGTTTAAAGTATATGTTTTTTTTTTTTTTTTGGCTGTTTACCTTGCCTGTTCATAATTTTTTTTTTTTTTTTTTTTTTTTTTTTTTTTTCTTTGGGGGGTGGGGGAGGTTTATTTTACATGTTATCCAAAAGAATAAATAAAATGAAAAAATAAATAAGAGCGCACACAGTTATAATATCTATTTTATATATTTTATTTTACCAACCTTACATGCGGTTTATTTATATATTAAGATTATTTTATTTATTTTTTTTATAAAAGTCAAAAAATAGTTAAAAGGATATAATAAGGTTAATGTGTCCCCATAAATATTACATATATTTATAATATATGAATATTACGAAGAAAAAAAAATATATATATATATATATATATATATATATTTACAAATAAAAAATATTTATCCATGACGCAAAAAAAAATAAAATAAAATAATTTATAATAGTTCTAATTATTGTAAGAATGTTTTATATGTACATATATATATATATATATATATATATATAAAACCACAAATGTATTTCATACAAAGAGTCATAATATAATATGTAAATATATAATAAACATATAATGTATATGTAGTGAAAATAAAAAAAAAAAAAAATAATTTATAAATTATTCCATATATAACATATGTTAACAATTGAGTAGTGAATATAAAAATATATTTATATGTATTAATTTATAATGTAAGAATTATATAATACATAAAATTTATATTTAAAAATATTCAAAATGATAAAATATATACAAAATATTTTTATAATAATCAAATATTTGGAATAGTTTATTATATTTTTAGTTATTCTTCAGTATTCAATTCATTTGAGGAATCTTCATCGTTATTATGAAAAAGTTCACTGTTATTATCATTCTCTTCAATGTAATCAAAATTTTCAACATTTTAAACATTTTGAACATTTTAAACATTTTCAACATTTTCATTATTTTCAACAGTTTCATCATTTTCATTATTTTCATTAGATGATAGAATACTTATAGGATTTTGAATTTCATTTGTATCATTAGACGGGTCTTCATTGTGCGACATACTTATATTATCAGCACTACATAACTCCTCAGTTACATTATTTGTATTATTATCATGATCACTATTTAATAAATCGTTATTTATATGTTCATTTTTCTGATCTAAATTTTCATGAGCATTCATATCCATATTATTGTTATTAACTTGATCGTCATAAATATTATAATTTTTATCCTTGTGGCACGAAGAATTTTCTTCATCATTATTATCATCATTATGATTATCATTATCATCATCGTCTTCTTCCATATTGTTATCATCATTATCATCATCGTCTTCATCCATATTATTATCATCATTATAATCATCGTCTTCATCCATATTATTATCATCATTATAATCATCGTCTTCATCCATATTATTATCATCATTATCATCATCGTCTTCATCCATATTATTATCATCATTATAATCATCTTCATCCATATTATTATCATCATTATAATCATCTTCATCCATATTACTATCATCATTATCATCATCGTCTTCATCCGTATTATTATCATCATTATCATCATCGTCTTCGTCATCATACTCATCATCGTAATTGTCATCGTCCTCATCATCATAATTATCATCATCATTCTGTTTGGATTCATTTTTCTTGTCACCTTCATCATCTGAAGAAATTATATAACAACTTTTGTTACTTTCCTCTTCATTATTATTATTTACATAGTCTTCATAATTTTGTAAATCTTCTGGAACATTTTGATCAACTTGTAGATTAAAATTATTTTCATATACATTAGAAAAATAATTCTTTTCATTTTCTTTAATATTATTAAGGATAGAAACACCTTCCATTGTCGCATGGTTATTTAATTCGGTATTTACATTGTTACTATAATTATTTTGTTTGTTTTCTTGATCGTCATAACTTTCTTCATTGTGATAACTATCATCACATTGATAAGAAATATTACTATTATTATTATTATCATTATTATTATTATTATTATCATCATCATTATCATTATTATCATTATCATCATTATTATCATCATGATCATCATTATTATCATCATTATCATCATTATTATCATCATTATCATCATTATCATCATTATTATCATCATTATTATCATCATTATCATCATTATTATCATCATTATCTTCTTTAACGCTTACTTTTCTTATTTTCATCGAATTGGATTCTTCCAGATAGCCATTTTCTTTTGTTATTTCAGAATCTGAATAATATTTTCTTTTTTTATCTTGTTGTCCTTTATTTTCTATATCATTTCCTTCTTCGAAAATTTTTACACATGTGTCATAATTATATTCTGAAAGGTTTGATGAAAAATTATTTGATTTATTTAATTCTTGGATGTTATCTTTATTAACATTTAATATATTATTATAATCATTTATATTAGATGACGATTCAAAGACAAAAGCATTATGAATATTATTATTTTCAAGAATTGTATTTGGGGAAGAGTTATTATTTTTTGTTTGTATTGTCTGTTCTTTTTCCTTTTCATCAACATATGTATCAGTTTCATTTTTTTTTATATTTATCAAAATATTTTTATCATTTGATTCATATATATTTCCAAGATTATGAACGTTTTCTATCGATTCATTGATCAATTTAATTAAATTATTATGTTCATTTTTTAATTCATCATTATTTATACTATCTTTTTTATCATTGATATGAATATTATGTTCATTGTCTAACACTTGATTATTACCAGCGCTATCTTTAGAATAAACATTTTGAATAATATTTTCTTCATATCTTTGTAAGGTCTCATTATTTATTTGTTGAGAATTAACATTATTATTATTCAACAAATTGTTGTTATTAAATGGGTTTATAAAATGGTTACCCTCATCATTCATATGGATATTATTAATATTATTAATATTATTATCATTTTTTTGGATATATATTTCTCTATTATTTATATAAGCTTGCTTATTTTGCGTCGATTGTTCTATATGATCAGGATTATTTACAATATGTTGTTGATCTACTACTACATTGATTAGATCCTCTTGATATGCATTATATATATTAATATCTCTATCATTATGTTTTTCTTCTTGATCAGTATTTTTGTTTTTTAAAAAGATATCATTTCTTCTTGAATCATTTAGCATTGTCAAATATCCTCTTTGAATTAATGCATTACATGTCTGTGTAAATAATTGTATATGTTTAAAATTTTCATCTGTTATAAAATCTTCACTTATTAATATATTTTTATTTTCTTTAATTTCTTCTATAACCGATTCATACATATAAAAATCGAATGACTTTCTTAAATAAATTAGCTTGTTTATAACACTTTGATCAATTATTTTATTTTCATTAACGCTTTTAAAAATTTTGCAAAACATATTCGTTTGTTGTATTAAATGTATTATATATCCTTTATATTTGAAAATATTTTTTACATTCATTTTATTTAATTCTTCATTTTTTTTTAAATAATCATTTAAGTTTTGCATCGAATTTTCATTATCTTGTAAATTATTTTTTAATTTCAAAATTTCTTGTAAATTATTTATTTTTATTAATTCATTTTTTTCATTTTCATTTTTTAAATTATTAATAAATTCATTTAAACTTTTAATACTTTCTTCTAATGATATTATTTGATTTTTTAATATTTGAATTTCTTTTAAATTACGATTTATTATATATAAATAACATGATCCTAGTTTGAATAATTTTAAAATATTAAATTTTATAATAATAATATTATCATTGTCTTTATTTAATTGAAGATTATTAAAAAGATAATTATTCATATCTACAAGTTTCCTACACTTATTATCAATATTATTATTATTATTTATGTTTATATTATTATTACTCTCAATGTTATTATTATTATTATTATTTATGTTTATATTATTATTACTCTCAATGTTATTATTATTTATGTTTATATTATTATTACTTGGATTTATGTCCATATTTTCATATATATCTTTTTCCTTACATATATCAATATTTGCACATATATTTTTATTACTCTTCGACAAATTATTAAACACATTTAAAATATCTTTACATGATGGACTTATCATATTTGAATCTTCAAAACATGATACAATACTTTTATCAACAACTGAATAATTATTTATTAAATCATCTAATTTATTATTATATTTATTTTTTAAATTTTCAATAATTTCATCTTTTTCTTTAATATTATGATTCATAACGATTTTATAATTTTCCATCATTATAATAGATTCTTTTAATTTCTTACAATTATTAGATAACATATTAATATGATCATTTAATTTATATATTTCTTCATTCTTTTCTTTTAATTCATTCTTATAATTATCAATTATATCATTCTTCTTTTCTAATTCGGAAGTAAGATCTATATTTTCATTTATATATTTGTATATTTCTTGTGATAAATTCCTTTCTTTATTATGGTCTTCTAAGACATCTGTCACATGTGGTTGTTGATAGGAATTATTAGCATCAAGACCATCACATATATCATTTTTATTAATATCTCCATTATTATTATTATTATTATCACACATATTATCATTATTATTATTATCACATATATTATCATTATTATTATCATCCATATTATCATTATTATTATCACACATATTGTCACTTCCAATGTTATCATTTTTTTTTTTCTCCTGCACATCTAACACATTATAAAAGTCATACCTTGATTTTATTTGCTCATTTTGATTAACCAATTTTTTTATTTGTAAATTCAAGTGAACAATTATTTTCTCCTTCTCATTGATAGTGTTTATATATTGATCTACTTGTTCTTTTAATTTTTCCTTTTCTATAATTTCGATATCATTATTTTTTGTTGATATAAATAATTTATGATCATTATTTAATTGTTCTATTTGTTTCTCATATTCTTCTTTATTTAATAACAAGATTCGATTTTCTTCTGTTAGCATATCTACATTTGTTTTTATTTTATTATATTGTATGATATAATTTTTATTATTATCATCAATAAGTTGTTGTAATTTATTTTTATCATTTTGATTTTTTAGTAATTTTTCTTCTAGTATAGTTATTTTCATACGATTTTTTTCATCAGATAATTGTATTTTTTCATAAAGACTTGATAATTCTTTTAATTCTAATCTTGAATTTTCTAGATTCGCTTTTAAGTTATGAATAAATTGTTGATACGTATTATTAGTTATAGAATTAGAATCACTTAATATAAGATTATTATCTTTTTGTAATTGTAGTATATATTTTTCTTGTTTAATAATTTTTTCTTTTTCTATTTTTAATTGTTCTTTAATTTCTATATAATCATATTTTAATTTGTCTACATGTTTCTGATTGATATCTAAATTTTTTTGTAAATCTTGATTAATATCAAATAATTGATCCAATCTTGTTTTTAATAATGTATTATCAATATAATTGATTTGATTTTTAAACATATCATTTAGATATGTATTATCTTTTTTTAATATATTTATATTTTCTTTTAATAAGAATATTTCTTCTTTATGTTCTTTAATTAATATATTCATATCATTATATAATATATTATTTTTTTCAACAACATTATTATATTTGTCTAATATATCATTATATTCATTTTGAATATTTGTTTTATCTTGTTTAATTAGTTTTAGATAATCTTCTTCTTTTTGTTTTATATTATTATTTTCTTTTTCTTTATTTTTTAAATCATTCATTTTGTTTATTAAATTATTATTTTCATGTTTTAATACTTTTATTTCATAATCTTTATCATTTATATCATTTTTTAATTTGTCAATTTCATTTTCCATATTACTTTTTATATCTTTTACAATAATATCATATTTGTCTTTCTCATCAGATAATAAGCTATTAATATATTTGATTTTATCTTCATTCGATTTATTTATTAATAAAAACTCTTTATGTTTTTCTAATTGTTCTTTACATATTTCTTTTAAACGCGAAATTTCTTCTTTACTATTTTTACAGAAGCATTTCCATGTATCTATACAAGTGATTAAAATATTTTGTTCGCCTTTCATTTTTAATATTTCAGATTCTTTATCACATAATTCTTCTTGTAACGATTTTATTTTAATTTCATATTCTATAAAGGAATTGTCGTCACTATCATTTTTTATATTGAAAATAAAATCATCACCTTTTTTATTAAGCACATTTGAGAAGGCAGCATCATTAATTGGAAATATTTTAGAGGAATTTAAATTATTATTAAAATTGTGTGGATGATATAAATGATTACTATTAACACTACTGATGGTATTTAAATGATCCATATTATTTATTATATTTGACATATTTGTAACATCCATATTAGACATATTATTCAAACGTGTGTGTGTAGAACTAGCTTCAGGTTCTTCCTTATTTTTGATGACACCATGACGATGAGACATATGAAGATTATTTGAATAATATAGTGTAGATATATTATTATTAATTTTAGATGTAGATAGAACACCTAAATGTGTATTATTCAGATGATGTATTGAAGCTCTTATACTTTTATTATCTCTTATAGATACTGTTGAAACATGATTTCTAAAAACATTAATTTGTTTAATTCTTTCATTAAGTTCAATTTTCATAAGATTATAATTATTTTGTAATTCTTTAATTTTTAATAATAGATTATTATTTTGAACTTTTAAATTATTTATATGATATGTATTTTTTTTATTAGATTCTTTTTCTTCTAACCATAATGCATTAATTTTATTTAAAGAAATATCATGATCATATTTTAATTTTTCATTTGAATTTAATAGATTATCAAATTTATCTTTTAAAAAATTATGATTATCTTTATATTCTTGTAATAATGTATGTAAATATTGTTTTTCTTTTTCATATATTTTTATTATATCACAATTTTTTTCATTTAATTTTATATTTATAATATTTTTTTGTATAACTTCTTCTTGTAATTCTTCTTTTTCTTTTTGTAAATTTTCTAATTGTTCATTAATAAATAAATTTTTATTTTGATATTCTTCATATTCTTTTTCTAATAATAAATATTTTTCATTTATTATATTGATTTTCTTTTCTTTTTCATTTATTTGTTCATTTAATATTATTTTCTCATTATTATATTTCTCTATATTCATATCTAACTTTTTTATGCATGCATTCAAATATTCTTCTTTTTTATTATTATTTTTTATTTTTTCATAGTTCTCTTCTATTAATTCTTTATATTTATTTGTCAAACGAATAATCTTATCAAATCGACGTAGAAACAAATCGAAAGACAACTCTACGTTACTAAAATTAAAATTGAATAAATTAAAATATCTTTCATATATCTTCTTATATTTATCTTCAATATTATGTAAATGAAAACTAATAATTGTATTGAATATATTATTTATATTTATAAAATGATTAAAATAAAAATTCTTATATTTTTTAAATATTTCAAAATTTGTTTTTTTCATAATTTCATATAATTCTTCGTCTGTGTAATTCTTTTTGCATTTATTTAATTCATCAACGATTAATTGTATTTTATAATTATCATCACACAGGTTATTATTATTATTATTATTATTATTATTATTATTATTATTAGCCTGATCAGTGAACCCATTTATAATACTATCGTGTAATCTTTCTAATACAGACGAATACTCAGTTCCTAATATTTCCTCAATATTAAATACATCATTATATTTTTTTAATCTATAAAACAATTCTATAGTAATTTTATAATCATCAACATAACTCAATAGATTACTGTTTTTAAAATATTCCATTTGTTTACATTCAATATTATAAATATAATTAGACAACTGTAATAATATATTATTAAAAGAATGAGCAATATATTCATTATTTGAAAAACTGCATAATTTGTTATCTTCTTTTAATATTTCTTTATTATTTTCTTTGATTCTATTATTCATACCATCATCATTATAATGCATACAACTGAACAAATAGTTCTCATCAACATCATCATCTTCCTCCTCCTCATTATTATTATTATCATCATTATTATTATTATTATTATTAATATTATTGGTGTTACTCTTTTTTTTTGTGTGATTCTTTTTTATTGATACAGATTCTTTACTAATATTTAATGTTTTTATTTTTTCATTTTTCATAATATATAAAATATTTTCTTTTATAGTTGATTGAATAAACTGTTCTAGT
The DNA here is from genome assembly GCF_900097015.1 of Plasmodium sp. gorilla clade G2. NCBI lineage: Eukaryota > Apicomplexa > Aconoidasida > Haemosporida > Plasmodiidae > Plasmodium > Plasmodium adleri (nom. inval.). The sequence goes on from NC_041695.1 coordinate 605,529, forward strand.
GATAATCTATAATTTGTAAATTCCTCAACACTTATATTTAATCGTGCATTCATCATATTTATATTATTATTTTCATTATTATTGTCATTATTATTGTCATCTTTTATATTATAAAAATCTTTCCTTGCAGACAGATTATCATTATTTAACATCTTATAAGATGTATCATTATTCATATTAAATATATAATTTGCATCCTTATTTTTTTTATAATCATATACAGATGATATAACTTTAATCAAAGTTTGTTTCTCAACATGAAGAGTAAATATATCATCTTTATTTTTATTTACAACATTTTGTAATTCATTTAATTTTTTTTCTATATTTTTTATATAGTTTAATTTTTCATTTAATAATTTTTCTAGATATGTTTTTTCATTATATAAAATATGTGAATCACTTATATCTGGCTTTTTAAATTTCTTCATTTCATCTCTTATTAAAGAATTTTTAATATTTGAACAATATTTTTCAAAGATTTCATTTGATCGAGTTAATGTTATGATTTTCATTTGTGCTTTATTTAATAAATCATTTAATTTTTTATATTTATGTTTTTTTATTTTTATATAAGAACTATTATTTTGTACATCTCTATCTTCATCATAATCATCACTCTTATTATTATAAGATAAGTTATCTTCCATATTATATATATTATTCAGATCATTACGAGTAGATAAATAATTATATCTTTCAATATTATTAAAATGATCCTTCATATCAATGTTATTTAAATTGTCGTCCATATATTCATTGTCACCCGAAAAATGAGATCTTGATTTTATAGATCTTGATTTTATTGATCTGGATTTACCAGATTTATTATTATTAACATATCTTAAGGATGCCTTTGAATTGTTTAAATTATTTTCATAATGTGTATTATAAATATTATTATGTAAACTCTTAGAATCTCGATTGATAGCAGAGTTGTTATTTTCAATCATCATCATATGATGATCATTATGATGATCATTATGATTATCTTCATTATTATTATTATTGTTATATAATATTTCATATATATATAAAACAGAAAAATGATCGTGTTCATTATATAATTCCAATTCCAAGTTATATATTTTAAACATTTCTTTGATATCAATATTTCTTCTCATTATAATAATTTTTGAATTTTTTAAATTAATAAAATCATGTGTTATTGAAAAGAGAGAATTATTTTTATCTACAATTTCTTTATATTTCTTTTCAAATTCTTTAATAAGATTTTTATAATTCAAAATTTGTTCATTTAATTGTTCTATATTTTTATTTAATTTATTATTTTCTAATTGTAAGGATTCATTTTCTTTTTTTAATCTTGTATGTAATTTAACATGTTCTTCTGATTTGATAAGAGATTTGTTTAATACATCTCTGACTTTGTTTAAGTGATCTACTGAATTTTTATTAACTTGTTCGATTTTTTTATGACATTCTTTTATTATTATTTCTTGTTCTTCTTTATGTTTCTTTAATTTAAAAATAATTTTTTCTTGTGCTAAATATTTTTCTATAAGAACATTATTTTGTTTGACAATGTTTTCTTTTTGAATTTTCATATCTGTTTGATCTTGTTTTAATAAATCTATTTCTTTTTTATATTTTATATTTTGATTAGATATATCATTCTTCATTTGTATGATAGATTCATGTAATTCTTCATTTTTATTTATAAGATTTTTATTCTTTTCTTCACATTTTAATAATTTATATTTCATATCATCATATTCATTTTTATAAAATGAGAAACTACCAATATTTAAATGTTTCTCATTTTTACTTCTTTCAATTTCATTTTTTAATTCATAACATTCTTTTTCAATCTTATTATATTTATTTTTATAATCTTTTACTTGTTCTTCTTTTTTACTACATTCTTCTTTGCTACGTATTAATGTATCCATAATTAAATTATAATCTTTAATTTTCATTTCTAATTTCTTTCTTAACATATTAATAAGTGTATCTTTATCATTATATTTTTTATCATTGAATAATTCATCTTCATCACTACTCTTTAATTCATTCACACATAAAGAATGCCTAAAGCTTTTATTATCATCTTGAAAAAATTTAGAATCTTCATTGTAATCTTTTAACTCAGAATTATTTATATTATCACTATATTTTAAATCTTCTTCTCCATTATTTTGATTTGCTTCTTTTATATTAGAAAGAAGTAATTCTCCATATTCTAAACTTTCTTTTATTAAACTTAATTGATTTTCATCATATTTATCATTATTTATATTTAATAATTCTTCAACATCATTCATGTTATTACTATTCATATTATTATTATTATTATTATTACTAATATCATCACTTTTTATATCTTTTCTACTTTCTTTTAAATAAAAATATTCTTCTCTATTTAATTTTGAATTTTCATTGTTTCCTTTCTTCTGTAAATCATTATTCATTTTTTTGTTTTATAATAACATATATATGGATATATATATAAAAAAATATATTTAATATATATATATATATATATATGTATATATATTTTATTTTATATATATTTAATATATTTATTTATTGAATAATTTAAAACAAAAGAAAACACGACTTTTCAACAGTTATATATTTATGAGAAAAAAAAAAAAAAAAAAAAAAAAAAATAGCACTTTATATATATAAAAATATTTTATAATTTTTCCTATTTTCAACAGATCTTTGTATTCATTTTGTTTTATTGAAAAAAAAGGAAAAAATATAAAAACAAACAAATAAATAATATAATATATAATATTTATATATTATGATATTATTTTCAATTGTATAATGATATATATATATATTATATATATATATAATGTTTCATATTTTTTTTATTTTTATTTTTAAATTATTTATTAAAACTTTTGTTTTTATTTTATAATTTATTTTTTAAATATATTTATATAAATATATAATGTATGTCAATGAAAAAAAAAATATAATATTTTTATATAATTATAATTTTGTTTATTTAAAAATGAAGAAAAATAAAAATATAATATAATATAATATAATATAATATAATATAATATAATATAATATAATATAATATAATATAATATATATATATATATATTATTATATTTATTTATATGAGCACTGAAGGTCATTTTAAAGTACGCAATAAATAATAATAAAAAAAAAATATATAATATATATAATATTTTGTCATATATAATAAATCTTATTATAACAGAATAAAAATATATAAAATAATTTCCAAGTTTATATATATATATATATATATAATATTACATTTTTATTTTTTTTTCATCCAGTTTTAATATGAATAATATTATTAAATTATAGTTAATATATAAATATAAATATATATATATATATATATATATATATATATATATATATATATATATATATATTTTATTAAATTTATTTTGGAAGAATGTAATTTTTTCTTGAAATTATAAAATATAAGAAATATATATAATATATAATATATTATATATAATATATCATTTAAATTTTCATTTTATATTATTTTATTTTTTTTTTTATTTATTTTTCTCCCTGAGCTTACGAAAAAAAAAAAAAAAAAAAAAGAAATAATATTATAAATTTATTCATATCATAATAAAATTTTAACATATATTTTTTATGTGGATTATTCATTATCGTTTATATGTCACACTATAATGTTATCATATATATCATAAAAAATATATATATTATATATATATTATAATTCCTTATATAGAACAAGAAATATTTCTTCATTCTCCAATTTTTATAAATATATTGTTTTATAACCAAAATATTCTTGTCCACATTTTATATATCAAAGAAATGTCATTAAATCATATATATATATATATATATATATATATTTTATTTTAAATTTTTATTTTTTCTTATAATTTTTCTTTAAAAAAAGTTCTTAAAAATGTGATATATCATTATAAGGATGTAAATAGGTGTATACCATATATACATATATTTATATATATATATTAACTTGCATTTATAATCATATTGAATACTTGAAAAAAGAAATATTTAAATAATATAATAAAAATATGAAGAGAAATAAAAAATAAATATATAAATATATATATATATATATATATATATAAAGAAAAAACGAATTATATACTGTAAAAAAGAGGTCATATATAAACAAATAAAAGACACAACAAAAGGTTGAAATATAAATATGTATATATTTTTAGCATAAAAGGTATATATACATATGTATATTATAGCTATATGGTTTTATTACAACAAAAAAAAAAAAAAAAAAATATATAAAATAAAAAATAAAATATAAAAAATAAAAAAATAAAATGGTAATATTTATATATATATATATATATATATATAATATTACACGTTTGAGTAAAATACAAAAACAGGGGTAAACAAAAAGATTTAAAATATTTTTAAAACTTAAAAAAGATATATACATATATGATAATACCCACAGGTATAAATAAATATGTATACATAAAAATTGCATGACACAATAAAAAAAATAAAATAAAATAAAAATATATATATATATATATATATTATATATATATATATATTTTACATATATATATTTTATCTATATAGTAGTATAATTTTTTTAAAGTTTGTATTGTATATAAAATATAATTCTTACATTCATGGGTTACATATTGTATGAACTAAAAATAAAAGGATCAAATAAATAATTCCTTATATCAAATGATTCATCGAAAGAATTTGTCGAATTATTTTTTTGAAAAAACACAGAAGCTAAATAATTAACACAATATGTTTCATATATCTGAATATTGTTTATCATTAATATCTCAGAAAATATATCACAGTTTTTTAATTTGTTCATAATTTTGTAGATCCGCTTTTGTCTTATATCTTGTATAAGGCCTAGAAAAAAAAAAAAAAAAAAAAAAAAAAAAAAAAAAAAAATATTACACACATAAACACAAACATATATATATATATATATATTTATTTATTTATTCATTCATATTTATAACATTATGGTGATATAATTTTATTTTTGGTATTTTCCAAAAATTGGGAACCCATATACATACCTGCTACCTTAAGAATATATTTATAAGGGGTTCTGTGTCCTATGGTTTCTATAGGTGTTGAATTTTTAAAACAATTATTTTCTAAGAACATAGAACATATTTCAAAAAAGAAAGGACTTGGTAAATCAGTAAGTTCATTGATATCGTCAAATTCTTTTTTATAAATATTTTTTAAATTATCTATATAAAACCAGAAAGGGAATTCAACAGTTGCAAGTCCTTCTTCACTTAATTCTTTTGCAATATAAATTGGATACCATTGTCTCTGTCCTGATTTCATTTTTTTAAAATCGAATCCTTCAATTTCAGTTAGATCAAAATATGGTATATCTGCTAATGCTTTAACAACAATTAATTCATCTAGAACTCTTTGCCATATAATATGATTCATTGATTCTTCATATAAATAATATACAGAGATTTTATTTAATTCTATAAAATGTGTATTAAATTTCATAGGTAATAATTCAATATATTCATTTGATGATAACATATTTTTATTTATAAAAGAAGGAGAAGATATTTGTTTATCATTAATATATAATATTTCATTATATACTTCTATGTTATCTTGCTGAATCTCACTATCTTGTAAATATGTATATATATTTATTAAATTATCATATACATAATTCTTTTTAAATTGTTTTGCTTTAATAAATATAACATTACTTTTAAAACAATCATATGAATTAGATAATTCAGGCATCATATTTTTTATATTCTTAAAACTGTTATATAAACACAATATCTTTTCATGAACACTACTTAATATTTTATTTGTGCAATATAAATCATCTCTATGAAGCATATCATTTATAGCATTCTCAATCTTATCTAAAATTGTTTCTAATATTATTATATGATCATTATTTATTATTATATTTTTATTTCCAATCAAATATTGATCTCTTATATAAAATATATTATATACCTCTTCACAAAGTTCTATATTTTTTATAGGTAGCTTAGGAAAGTTTTCAAGAACAATATTTATTTCATGTTGATTGTTTTTGTTTAATGTATCATCATCATATATATCATTATGATAATTATTATAATTATTATAATTATTATTATTATTATTATTATTACTATTAATATTATTATTTATAATCTTAGTATTTCTCTCACTATATATACTATCTTTTATACTTGGAGTTCCATATGCCTTCCTCCTACTCTTATCATTCATAAAAATTCCTCTTTTATTATTACCTTTCTTTCTTGACGTTTTATACAACTTGGTTTTTTTATTTCGTTTTTTTTTAAATATAGAAAACACATCTGACATCTTGTTCATAGCACACAACAAAAATATATATATATATATATATAATAAATTAATGAATTATTGTTATTTTTTTTTTTTTTTATTTTTTTTTTTTTATTTATTTATTTTTTTTCTCTCCTTTTCCAAAGTGTGTGGTGGAATTAGCTTATAACATCGATAAGTAAAATCATATTTTTATTAATAAAAAAAAAAAAAAAAAAAAATTATATATATATATATGTATATATATTAATATGTTGTGTGTGTGTATCAAGAATCTATATAAATAAAAAAATAATATAAATAAATAAATAAATACATACATATATACATATATATATTATTTATGCGGTTCTTTTGAATGTCCTTATAAACACGTGTTACAAATTATTAATGCTGCCTTACTAACATACACACACATATATATATATAAATATATATATATATATATATATATATATATATATATATATATATTTTTTTCATATATATACACCCGTGTGTGTACTGAATATACATAACATACTTATATATATTTACATATATAAGATGTTAATCTATCTTATGGTCTTAATAATATCTTTTTTTTTGTGTGTTTACACCACTTTATTTTTTTTTTCTTTCAATAAATATGTTTGAATTATTTTATTTCAATATATACTCCCCTATCTTTTATTTTATCATCTAATTTGATGTATACTAAAAGTTGAAGGGGAGGAGAAAAAAAAAAAAAAAAAAAAAAAAGAAGAGAAAGGAAAAGAAAAGAAAAGAAATGTAACTATTAATTATATTCTAATAATATATATATCTAGAAAGATAAAGATAAGCATTCGAAAGAAAAATACAACGAAAAAAAAAAAAAAAGAAAGAAAATAAAATAATAAAAAATATAAAACAATAATATAATATAAAGCATAAACATAAATTCTTATTTACTACGACTATTTATTACTATTACTGTATCTTTTTTTTTTCTAATCATTTATTTGTTCTTTATAAATATAAATAAATAAATATATACATACATACATATATATATATATATATATAAATCGTTTACCCTTAAAATAGTTCTCTTTTTATATATATTTAATTTTTAATATTTATATATTCTTTTTCTTTTACTTTTTCTTTTTTTTATTATATTTATTTTTTTTTATTATTTTTTTTTTTTTTTTTTTTTTTTTTTTTGGGAGGGGGTTGGAAGTTACATATATTTTTCATTTTAATATATGGTATTTAATTATATGTATATTTTTAACAATATATTTATATACACATATATATATATATATATATATGTATGTATATAGTAAATATTTTTTTAATCGATATAATATATATATATATATTTACATATGTAAATGTATTATTTTTTTTTTTAAGTGTATCTAATATATATATATATATTTATATAATTTATAAAAAAATAATAGTTATTATGATAAAAAAAAAAAAAATAATATACATATTGTTAGGTGTTAAAAAATTTGTTTTTATATTTATCATGTAAAATATATATATGTATATATAACTAATGTATATAATTTTCATATATATGTTTTTTTTTTTTTTTTTTTTTTTTTTTTTTGTTTGTTCTAGAATATTAGAAACTGTATATACAATTATTTTATTTAATGTGAAATATTTATAGGGAAAAAAAGAAAAAATAAATATAAAACCGAAAGAAGGAAACTTTGTATGACCAATCCTTATGACATATCATAATTATAATAATAATAATAATAATTTTTAAAAAGATTTAAAAGTTATTTGATAATATATACAAAGTTATTCTTAAAAAACTAAAAAAAAAAAAAAAAGAAAGAAAATCAAATGATTGTTTTTTTTAAAAGATGTCCCATATGAAAGTAGACATATATACATATAGAATTTATAAACAAAAAAAAAAAAAAAAAAAAAAAAAAAAAACAATAAATAAATAAATAAATACATATATATATAATATTTATTATATACATATTAACAATTTGCTTATTCAGAAGGTTATTAAAAAAAAATTTTAGACTTCATAAAATTTTCATTATTTCACAAGCCATGCCAATTTATAATATGAAAACAAAAAAAAAAAAAAAAAAATAATATAATATAAAATAAAAAAAAATAAAATAAAATAATATATTATAATATTATAATAATATATATTTATTTAACATTTTCTTTTTTATTCATTGGATCTTCTTGGTAGTTTAAATTTTTTATTTTTATAGTTTTCTTCTTTTATACGTTTTAAAGCTGGGGATGCTTTTTTTGGAAATGCACTACTCTCAATTGATTTAATTTTTGTGCACTGAAATTTATTATTATTATTATTATTGTTATTTGATATATGAATATTTTGAGCATTTATATTTCTCTTTCTTTGATATTCTTTTAAACTGGTTACACTCATATTTTCTGCACCTATATCAATTCTTTTATTATGTTCATTTATATTTAAATAATTTAATTCATGCTGATAAGTTTCATCTATTCCTTGTATAGGATTATCAGTTGTATTTTTATTAGTTGTCATATATTCATTTAAAGATAAATTGTTATAATTATTTTTTACAGCTAAATTATTGTTATTTGTATTATTATTCATATTGTTATTTGTATTATTATTTATATTGTTATTTGTATTATTATTTATATTATTATTTGTATTATTATTTATATTGTTATTTGTATTATTATTTATTTTATCATTTAAACTACTATAACGAGAGTACTTATTTTCATTTACTACATTCTTATCATCTTGAATTAGAAAATGGAAATTTTCATTTATTTGTTCAAATACATTATTTAAATCTATATCTTGAATTGTTGTAATTTCTTCTATTTCTTTCATCAAATTATTTTTAACTTGTAAGTATAAATTATGTCTTATGACATCATCATTATAAAGATAATTATTATGACTCTCACCTTGATGATTATTATTATCATCATTATCATCATCATCAAAATTGTTATCATTATTAATATTTTCATGGTTGATATCATCATTTGTTTCGTAGTTCGAGTGCCTAGATGCAGAACCCATTTTTATAGGAGTAATCATTTCTACTATATTAACAAATGTGTCTCTTATTCTTTGCACATGATCCTTTACATTTAGATTTATTTCATCATCCATATTTTCTATAACTTCATAGTTTGATAGGGATGGAATATCTGAGATGGAATCTTTTTTTTTTAAAATGTCTATCAATTCTGCTATATACATATTACATTTTTCTATATTTTGTTCAAATATATTATTAAATAGTTTCATATTTTCATTAGACTTTAATATGTGTATATTTCCATTCTGTTCTTGTAACTGATTATTTTTATTTTGTAAGATTTTTTCAGATATTATATGATATAATTTTCGTTTCTCTATTTTATTTATTTGGGTTTGATTAGAGAACTGATTTAATATTTTATCTATATTTAGATTATTTGTACATAATATATTATTATAAATATTTAAAGTATCATTTAAATATTTATTATGTTTCTTTTCTTCTATATAACTTTTTTGTTTTAGATATGATAATATATTATATAAAACAGTATGATAATTTGTAATCTTTGTTTTAATATTATTATATTCATTTTGATCATTTATATTAGTTTCATTAAGACGTTGCATAGAATGATCTATATTTGTAACAGAATTTATAAAAACAGATTTATAATTTTCATTAGATTTTTCATATATTTCTTTATTTAATAAATCTAATTTGTTATTAATTTTTTGATATATATCTTCCACATTTTTATTTACAACATTTTGTACATCTTTAAAAATATTTTCTTTAAATTGTTGTATATCTTCATTTATTATTTTTTTATAATTATTAATTATAAAATTATTTTCTTTTTGAATATTCTCATATTCTTTATAAATATGTTGAATATTATCATTGATAATATTTTTGTCTTTATTCCAATGTGTATATTTTTCATGACTTTTTTTTTCTAGTAACATAAATGATTCATTTAAAAATATATGAAATATATTACATATACTTTTAATATATTGAATTAATGATTGTGCATTATATAATTTCTTTTCAGATTCGTATTTATCTAGACGTTCTATAATATCTTCACTCTGTTTATTTAATGATAAATTTTTTATAATTTCTTTATTTTTAGGGTTAGAAAAGGATTCATCTATATGATTATACATAATATTATTATTTTGTTGGTCATTTGTTAAATTATGTGTTAAATTATGTGTTAAATCATTTGTTAAATCTTTTGTTAAATCATTTGTTAAATCATTTGTTAAATCATTTGTTAAATCATTTGTTAAATCATTTGTTAAATCATTTGTTAAATCATTTGTTAAATCATTTGTTAGACCATTCATTTTGTCATCCCTTTGATAATTTGCTTCGTTTCCATTTTCTTTTATTTTATTATATTCCTTTTTTATACCATTTAAATGCTTTCCAATGACAGATGTGGATGCATGTTTAAAGTCCTCATTTATATGTGGTATATTTATTTTACATTGAGATATATCCTTTTTTATCTTTTCATATGTTGACAAATAATCATGATCATATTTTTGCAGTATATCCATATGATCAAGTATAAAATTAAGAGTATCATTATATTTAAAATTAATGTTACTATTAAGTTGTTCAAAATGATGAATATAATCATTGTATGATTTTTTATTTTGTGCTAGATAATTTTTCGTATCATCTAAAATTAATAATATGGTTTTACAGATATCATTTAAAAGATGATTTTCTTGATTTAGATTTTTTTTTAAATTTAAAAGATTATCTTGCATATGATTAGACATATTTGTTTTTATTTGTTCAAAGTTTTTTTTCTGATTAATATAATTTTCTTCTAATGAATGATATTTATTTAATAAGAATTGTGTAATATATTTTTCTTCTATAATTTTTTTCATTAATATTTGATGAAATGATTGTATATTTTTATATTTTTGAATAGTATCTTTTAAAAAGAAAAATATTTTATTTTGTAAATCATCTGTATTATCCATTTTATTTAATAGATTTTTAATTTTTTTACTTTTTTCAAATAAAATTTTTTCTTTTTCTAATAATATTTCTTTATTTTTTTTTAAACTATTTTGTATATTATTATATTCTTCTGTATCAAGATAAACACCTCTTTTTTCTCGACTTAAATTTAATGCATTTCTTAATTTTTCTATTTCATTATTTAAATCTTTTATTTTTAATTGTTTTGTAGTCTTTATATTTATTTCAGGTCGATTCTTAATATTCTTAGCACGGAATACATAATCTAAAGTACTTAATGTTTCATCAATGCATAAAGAAGAAGGTGATATTGTAGCAACAATAAAAGTCTTGGTCTTACCTCCTAAAGAATCTTGTAATAATCTAGTTAATTTAGAATCTCTATAAGGAATATAAGATGAATTTTCAATTAATGAATTTATTACTCGACCTAAGGTTAATAAGGATTGATTTATATTACAACTTTCTTGTTGTCTAATTTTTAAAGAACCATAAGAACTTTTTAAAGCATTTTCACTACCAGCTAAATCTACTAAATTTAATTTACCTATTTTAGTTATGCTTTCACCTACACTATTTATATCTTTTATAATTAATGTAATTGTAAATATGGAATGACTTCTACTTGATTTTTTATTATAAGCTGTTTCAGCTGTTCTTCTTTTTTTAATAGCTGAACATATAATATAATAAATTTCTTCAAAAGAATTAATACTTTTTTCTTCTAATTTATCTACATTTAATCCTTTACTTTTATTATTACTATCTTCATATATTCGAAGTTTTATATTTTCATTTGTTGAACTTAATAAATCACATAATTCTTCATTATAGATTTCTAAATAGCTAATTTTTATATTAAAATCATACATATTCTTATCATCAATTGTTGGATATAAATCATTATTGTTATTTTTAGATACACTACTTTTTTTTATTATATCACTATTAGCATCTCTCCTCATTTCACACACTGATAAATTATTTTGTTCTTCCATTATATTTGTATTGTTTAAAATGTGGTTTTTATCAATATGGACTTTATTATGACTATAATTATTATTATTATGACTATAATTATTATTATGACTATAATTATTATCATTATTATTATTATTATCATTATTTTTATTATTATCATTATTTTTATTATTACCATTAAGTTGCTTATTTATTATATTTATATTTTTGTTATCCTTTTCATCATATATATTATTTTTGCTCTTAAAATATCTTATTTTTTCTTCCTTCCTTTTATTTAATATATCAAATATTCTTTTAGTCACTCTAAATATAAGTCCAGTATCTTCATTCTCACAGAGCTCATAACAGTAACTGATGTCGCTGTTTACACTTTCATTTAAATCTATCTTTCTATTATTATTATTATTATTATCATATTGTTTCAGGTGTTCTAATATTTTGCCTTCCATAGTATATGTCTTACCTGTCCCTGTCTGTCCATAGCAAAACAAAGTACAATTAAATCCTTCTAAGACCTGCAGGAACAAATAAATAAAAATATATACATATAAATACATACATATAAATACATACATATAAATACATACATATATTTATATATATATATATATACATACATATGTATCATAAAAATTTTGTATTAAATTAACATTGTGGAGAAAGATGTTTCTATATTTTATTTTTTTTAATATATTTAATAATACATTATTTTGATAAACAGAAAAGTAAAATATACATTGCATGGATTTTATTTTTTTTTTATTAGTCACACATAAATTAATATACATAGAATATAATAATATATATATAATATATATAATATATATATTAATATATTTATTTATTTATTTGTTACCTCGTCTACTATTTGATAAATATAATTATTAAACAAAGTTTTTTGATCCACATCTTTATCACATGCATAATCAAAGCTATATTTTTTTTCATATATTTCATTATTTCTATTAATTGTTAATATAACTTCATTATTATTAATTCGAACTACCTCTTCATTATTTATATCATTCTTTTCTTTTTCATTTAATGGTCTACATCTTACAATAACTTTTATATTTACACAACTTGATTTATCATTATTATAAGAATTTCTGAGCATTTTATTTTTATTCAAAAAATTATATTCTTCTTTTAAAATATATCACCCTTAAATTGTAATATAAATAAATATAAATAAATATATATATATGTATGTATGTATGTATGTACATATGAATGTAAAAAGTTAGATAATATTATAACACACAATTATTATGTAAGAAGAAAAAAATATTTAAATATATAAAAATTATAATATATATTATATATATTATATATATTATATATATTTTTCCCTTTTTTTTTTTTTTTTTTTTTTTTTTTTTGTATATTAGAATTCATAAGAAATAAATTCATAAGTTTTAATTTTACAAAACAATATATCTTCAAAAAAAAAAAAAAAAGAAAAAAGGAAAGTTAAATAGTAAACAAGATTATCATATTTTTTCATTAGATGATAAAATTAAAAAACAAAAATATATATATATTATATATATATATATATATATATATATGAACGTGTGTATATATGTTACATATATTATATATATATATATTTTTATACTTATGACATTTTCTTCATAATAGAAAATAATATATAGATGAATTTTTTTTTTTTTTTTATTAAAAAGGTAAATAGTAAAAACAAACAATTCAAATTTCTTATAAATATGTAATATATATATGGATTTATATAATTAAAGGGAAATTTATATTTAAAATACACGAACTTTTATCATATTAATAATATTTTTACATATATTATTATTTTTTTTTTTTTTTTTTTTTTTTGCATATGTTAAATAATTCGAAAAAATACTCTCCTTTTAAAATAATATATAATATATTGTATGTGTATCTTATAATATTCATATATAATATGTGTATACAAATATGTTTTAAAAAACTAAGGCAACCAAATACGAACAAATAAATAAATATATATATATATATATATATATATATATATAATATATTAGTATATTTTTTTTTTTTTTTTTTTTTTTTTTTTTTTTTTTTTTTTGGAGGGGGGAGAGGAAGGAAAAAGGAAAAAAAAAAAAAAAAATGTATAAAAATTTATTTACAAATCAAAGTACCAAATGAAAAACACAAAAAAAATTATGTACTGTCTAGAATTAAAATAAAATAAAAAATAAATATATTCTATTTTATATATTAAAAAAATATCATTATAATGTCTAAATCAAGATGAATAATTATTAATAAAATATAATATGTGAGAAATATATTTCTAAATATATATATATATATATATATATATATATATATATTAGATATATAATACCTTTATAGTCATATACGTTTAATTTTAAAGGTACCTTTTTTTAATATAATAATTTTCCATTTGAAGAAAAAGGAAAAAATAATAACCTTTTAAAAAAATTGCTATTTTTTTTATATGTCATAAGTATATTTATACATGTCTATCTTTATTAATTTTTTATATATAAATATTTATCAAAATAATTTATATAATATATATAAATTCTTTCAATTATATTCTATATTACGTAATAAAAAAACGAGATATTCAAAAAATTACTACACATATATATATATATATATATATATATATATAATTGTGTGCTTTTTTTCTTTATATTAGGTAATTATTTAGTTTTAGTTTTAATTTTATTATTTTATTTATTTTTTTTTTTTTGATATATTCAACAAGTACATAATTACAAATTAAATGAAGGCACTTTCTCATTTTCATAATTCTTTTCATGTTGAATTAATGTATATGGAAATATCTTCATCCTTTTTATATTAACTCATAAAAATTTTATAATTTTATAATTTTATAATTTATTATTTTTTTTTAAACCTTTATGTCTACACTGGTAAAAAGGATGTCACATTTTTTATAGATAAAAAATTTATCATTCAATAAATAATAAGAACTACATAAATAGAATATATATTTAATTATTTATAACTTATAATAATATATAGAAAAATAATTTTTAAAACATATATTATTTTAAAGTTATATAACATTACGGCTTATTCAATTTAGAGTTGTCCATATATAAATATAAATATATATATATAACAGTATGATATTCATTCATATTTAACAATTTAAAATAAAAGAAATATTTATAAGAAATTACTTTTTTTTATATTGTTCATGTTTTTGATATATAATATTTAATATATTTAAATTATAAATTGTAAATTTTATGAAATAAAATAAGAAAAAATATATACATAAATATATATATATATAATATATATAATTAGGCATATTTTCAGATATATTATTTATTTATATATTTTTTTTTTTCTTCTTGGAATATTTGCTAGGGTAAATCAAGAAATTAATATATATATTAATTCATTTTACATATTATTACATATGTTTTATTTTATATATATTATATATATATATAATAATATAATAAATATATAATATTATACCAATTGAAAAGATACTCATAAAAATAAGGAGATGAAGGGGTTAAAGTATATAATAAAATAATATATAATATTATATATACATATAATATATTAATATATATAATATTTGTTCATATTATAAAAAATTGGGCTTATTATAATATTATCATTTACTGTTTATATATTAAAATATATATAATATATATATATATATATATATATATATATATGTTTGTTTGTTTTTTTTTTTTTTTTTTCCCCTTATGGGCTCTACTATACATTTCACATATAATATAAATATTAAGATATTAATTTATTACCTTTTATTTTAATATATATAAATAAATAAGGCCAAGCACCCTTTAAAAATATTTTTATATATAATAATAAAATATAATTATTATATAGTATAAACTTTTAAAGTGCCATATTATTTTATAATATCATAATATTTATATATATACGTGTATAATATATATATATATATAATTGCATATATGTATATATATTTGTATTTTTCATCATTTGTTCAATCTCTTAATGTTTTTTTTTTTTCTTTCTTTTCTTTTTTCCCCTATTAATTTTTTTTTTTATTAATAATTTTTACATTAAATATTCGTCATGTAAAAAAAAAAAAAAAAATATAAAATAAAAATAAAAATAAAAATAAAAAAATATATATGTATATAAAATAAATCTTTTTATATTTTAGTAAATAAGAAAACATACTAAAACTATATATATATATAAAGGTTTGAAAAAAAAAAAAAAACAAAATAATTAATTATATGAAACGAAATTAAACAAACATTAAAAATATAAATATCATATTTATATATTTATAAAAAAAAAATATATTTTTTAGAGTTACTTCAAATAACAAAATTAATTTTGATTTTTGTTGGAAACAATGGCAACAACATTAGATGTTCAAGTAAGTATTTAAAAAAGATAAAAGAAAAAGAATTTCCCATTTTATAATAAACATATATAAATGATACAAAAAAGGAATATAAATGAATATATAATATGTATATTATATAAATATATGAAAAGAGGAATATATCTGAAACATAAATATATATATATATATGTATATGTATATTTTTTATTATTTTAACATATGATATGCTTTATATTATATATAGCCAAAA